>NC_051212.1:7378137-7678137 GCF_015220715.1 Pygocentrus nattereri
AATAAAAATATTACAAATAATAAGCTAAAAGAGTCTTTAATGGACTGTGCCTGGAGAAAGGTCATCACTACTCTTTGGTCTTCTCTGCATTGATTAGGAGCTGGTTCCTCACACAGTCCTGGGTCAGTTCTCTGTGCTCTCTGTCCTCCACACAGTCCTGGGTCAGGCCTCAGTTCTCTGTCGTCCTCGTCTGTAATGAGAACTTCTTTAGATGACTGATTAAATGAATGTAATGCTGCACTAATTCAGTTCAATACTTCACAGCTCACATCAGCTAATTATCAAACCACTGAAAAAGAAATAATTCATGTAACTCACCACAGAAATTAATTAATATATCGAGACTGTGGCTCCTCTTTATTTCACTGCTCTCTTCCTCTTTCCTCACATCACACTCCTCACTCTCTTTCCCACTGACTGAGGAGGAAACAGTGAAACCTTTAATCATATATTTCATTATTAATGATCCACATTCAACAGGTCCAGTTCATTACTTCCACTGTTTCATATAAAAGCTGACGAGACTTTGCTTTTAACACATTTTGTGAGCCTTTTATTTTGTAAAGGCTTTTATTGAGATGTGAAGTGAGGGATGTGGTGTGTTGGGTGACAGTTTCATGCCAGGGAAACACTGAGAACGATGTGTCCTGTCAGAACATGTCAGAGGTCAGTTGGTGTGAGGCGTCATGGGCTTGTTTGCAGCTCAGTGTGAGGCTCAGCTAATCAGATAAGAAACCTTCCCCAGTGTCTGTGGACTCAGTGAAGGAACGAGACAAAGTGTATGTCTGGTTGAAGCCAAGTTTATGGCTCAGAGCTTGAAACTAGTGTTACTCCAAGCGCTGCACTGGGACGCAAAGGCCGTCGCCTGTTTTACATTAAACTTCAAACAGGAAATTTCTGAACCCTCTACATGATCATAATATCACAGGCTGTAAAAGTGTCTGCTGTGTTTAGTGTCTCTGTAAAACCCACCTGTACAGCTCTCTGGGGGGTTTCTCAGTCTCAGTAATGTCTGGATACCTCTCTTCACCTCTTCACCAGTTAAAGGCTCTGTTCTTCTTCTTTCTCTCCTCTTACATCTTCTGTTTCTGTTCTTCTGGTAATCCATTTTCCCACCAGCAGCTGTTCTTGTATCTGCAAGATAAAAGCTGGGATCAGCAGTGTATCTGATCCCAGCTGTACTCGCTGTTAAGTGTCACCATTAGAACTACAGCCTTGTAACTCCGAGCATATCACTGCTGTCAGAACAAAACCTCGTATCTCCACTTTTGTCACTTCTCGGTTTATGAAATAATGTGAACAGGCATGTTGGCCTTTATATTGTCTGTGAAGTTCATGAAGGATGGAGCAAAATAAACGGCCAACATTGACTTGGAGAACATTCCGGTTCCATTGACTTGCATTGAAAGTAATGCAGGTTTTTCCCTTCTACTGTAAAGTTTCCATTTTAGAAACAGGAGGAGCGATAAATAGACAGAAATACAGTAAAGAAATGATGAGTGATCGTCTACAGTGTCTGATTTTTATACAGAATATACGGCCTACAGATTAAAGAGATTCATCATCATCCGCACTACAGCGCTGTTACACTGAGAGGACCAGACGTACCTGTGGGTCTCCAGCACTGGACGCAGCGGAGCGACTGCAGGGGTGGTCGTAGTGGACGAGGGGGGAGAAAAGGGCAGCCAGGACACCAAAACGGGCAGATCCACCGAGAATATTCACAGATACAAACAAACAAAAGAACAGAGGAAAACAAACGAGGCGATTTAACTGAAAACCAGATGCAGCAGGACCTCAACACGAGTTCAGCCGGACCTGCTCCAGCAGCGCTTCCTGCACTTCAGCTCAGTGCGAGTCGGCTGACCCAGCGCCGCCTTTATATAGACAGTCGCGCATTCTGATTGGGAGGCTCGAGTCTTTGGGGCAGTCGCTTCAGTGTCGTATGTAAATCTACACTAATCCGTGTCGATGGCCTCTCTCTGCCGCTGTGGTTTAGCTGTTGCAGAATGACTCACCTTCTGTAACAGCGCACTGACGTAAGACGCGAGAGCCCGTGTTAACCGGAAAGACCAGTTATTTTTCAGAGTTCAAGTCCAACGCGATGTCTGAATGAAAGCGTTATTAGAGGACTTCTGATGACGTCAGCTGGCCGATCTTAGTTAGTGTCCCTTCGCCTACCGGAGGTCTTTTAAACGGTTTTACCCACTACGGCACATTTTCTGTCACATTTCTGCCTCGTGTTAGAAAACCTAGCTGAACAGGTTCAATCACACAGCACACAAGAACTCATTAGAGCAGAATCAGGATCAGGATTTATTGGCCTGGTCTGCTTACGACTCACACTCAGACACACACAGACACACACACACACATTACATTACATTACATAATGAGGTACATAAACAAACATAGTCAGGCCTTAAAGGAGGCCAAAGGGTAATAGCGGGGTAGAGAAGGGTAGGAGGGCAAGAAGGAGATGAGGTTGGTAGTGGTTAGATTGCAAGAGGCGATTAGAGTAAATGCTCCCTGAAGAGCTCTGTCTTCAGGAGTGTCTTAAAAATAGCGAGGGACGCCGCTGCTCTGACAGTGGAAGGAACTTGTTCCACCACACACACACACACACACACACTCACTCTCACTCACTCTCACACAAGTTACCATTGTGGAGAAACCTGTTCTTTGGACAGCGACGTTATTCTGTTTATCCAGTTTATTACTTTCAGCTTAAATCTGAGCCTGTAAATATTCACTGTTTACACTCAGATTTCTTTCTCTGTATTCCTTTATACTGTTTTTAATTCCATGAGTTTCTTTATAGTTGTCTGAGTGATGAATAATGAAATTCACTACAATTAAAAAAACTGACTCTGAGTGAAGTTTCTCTGTTTGTCCTGCACTGTAGTAAAACCAACACTGCTTTAATTCTGTCAAAGCTGATGTAAACCGGGTGTCATACTGACCTCTGCTGCTCAACAGAGGGAACCAGTTTCTGCTGTTCTCCTTCAGAGCTCGCCTGCAGAGCTGAAGGTCCAAGCAAATCGTTTTGAAAAGGATTTTCTCCAAATAGTCAAAGATGTGATCCAAGATTTGATGGTGTTGGAGTTTATCAGAGGAGGAAATGATGTGGAACCTGGTTGGCTGGTTTGGAGGAAGTGATGATTTTATAAGTCGTTGCTGTTTCAGATTTCACGCGATGAAGTCATGAATAAAAGTGGTCAGTAAATTCTCAGAATGTGTAACTGTGTTTATTATGATAAGCGTTTTCTCATCGTGACATCTGAGAACTTTATTAGACGGTTAGTGAATCTCATCAGTGCAGTCCTGTTGTAGATCTTCTTCTAAGATCAGTCAGAGTCCCTCAAACTCCATCACCTCCTACAAACATCTCAGAGTTACTCAGATGCTCCACTCAGCAGAGCTTTTCATTAGTTACACAGTGACTGTAGGGTGTTTATCAAATCTGATCCTGGACCTGTTCTCCTTTTATGAGACACCATATCAATATCACCCTGATTAGCCAATGAAAGGCAGGCTGGCAAATAATGCTTTGGATGTGATTGGCTGATTCAGCCTTTGACTGACAGTGGCTCCTCCCATCAGTCTGACCAGCTCAGCATCTCATTTCCACCACTAATAAGGCTGAACAGCAGTGAAGAGACGGAGAATAGTCAGTAATGAGCTCTGAAGGACACTGCAGGGAAATCTGAATGAGAAGAGCAATGAAAGGGTTTAGATGAACAGAAGAAAGGATGAGAGAGGACAGAAAGAATAAGAACCATCTGCAGACGTCAGGTGAACAGGTGAGCTGCCCCTCAGAGAACTGTACAGGTGGGTGTAACAGGTCAGAGAGGACAGGAGACCCATTTGCCTCTGAAGTTCTGCTCAGTAGAAAGAGAGATACTTTAATCTGAAGTTATTATCTGATAATCAGAGATTTTATTAATGAAGGTTTATCTTATCCAGCTGTTCTCGCTGGTTCTAGAATCTGGTACCTGAGCAGGTCAGAGTAAACAGGTTAGAACAGTGGTTCTCTGCTCCAGTCCTGAAAAAGACCCCCAGGACACATTCACTGCTCTCAGCCTGAGCTCACCTGATTCAGCTCATCGGTTGGTCATTAAGAGCTTCGTGAGCTGGTTCAGGTGGCAGTTTACTCCACTGCTACGACTGCACTGGTTCATACTTTACTGTAATGTAGGTCATTTAAAAAGTCACTGAATTTACTTTGTTTTCCCATCAGGTTATTTACTGTGAGGTGAGGACAGAAAAAGAAGGACAGAGCAGTAAAATGAAGACAAGCTGTCGTCTGAATGAACTTCTTTATTCCTGCTCTGAGTTCTTATATGGGTCATTAGTGTCTGTCAGGAATGATGTCCAGTCCTGGACGTCTCTGTCCTACACGGTTCAGTCTCCTCTCTGCTCCGAGTTCTTTATTAAATGTACAGACAATGTAAAGGACAACACTGAGCATATTGGATAAGAAGGAAGACAACTGTACTCTGGTTCCAAGCAGCTCACCCAAGACCACTTGGACACGTCATGGTCCAAAACAATTCCACAATATTCTGTGTGGCTTCTGTCATATCAGCCTTGTGGACGAGTATAAAGACATTCTAGAGTAAAACATACGAGCCTCAGTGAGTCTTTCAGTCCATCCAGTTTTCTGTCAGACCTTTAAATTCATCTGATGAGACACAAACACACACAGACCCAACATTTTACCCAGAAATGAGGAAATAATAACATTCTGTCTGAATCAAACACACAGTACATGAGGCTGATGTACAGGAACCATCACACTGTTCACAGGCCACAACAGAAGCATCAGCCTTTCATGGTAAAGTGAACTTTTTCAAAACTCTTCACACCCTTTTCTGCAGAGACGGGCTGCTCAGCACTGCAGGTCATTTCATGTCCAAGAAGCTCTACAGCTATAAAAACACATCTGAACATGAACTCATTCCATCAGAACATCAACACTAGAGCTCTTACAGCAGGGATACTGTCAGTCACAGCACAGTCCCCTCAGACACACTAATGACTGTTGGCATTAACGTAGATCCACTGTGATATGCACATCTATGGTGTGGTGAAGGGGAAAGTCCTCTGAAGCTCAGTTTTGTATTGTAATTAGTTTATTATTCTTTGGCTAAACAACCCCGACAAAGAGGAACAGGACAGTAGCTGGTTAGAAGTGTCTTCAAGGCCTGGAATTAGGTAAAGATTAACGGTTTTTTAGGTGGAACGGACACTTTTTTAACAGTGAATGAAAAAACATTACATCAGACACAAAACAGAAAAAATAGCTTTATTGTATAGAAACAAATTAATAATAAGAAGTAAATAATGCAGAATGTTTGTTTTATCCAGCAAATTAAACAGTCACAGACACTGTAAATACTTACTGTACCTGCTCTGCATTATTCAGCCACATGTCCTCTCTCTCGTGTTCATACAAACACTTGCTGATTAAGTTCTGGGCCCATAATGCACTGCTCAGTAGGAACAAAGTAGAGCCGCTTTGTATAAACTTCCTCAGACTGGAGGAAGAAACCTTGGGAGGAACCAAGACTCACAAGGAGAGACCCGTCCTCCTCTGGTCAGACAGTGTTTACAGTTTTAAAAGCTAAATACCAAATAAAAGCTAATAAATAAAAGATCTCTGTTTGAAGACTGGATGGTAAAGCTTTAGAAACTGCACTGGTAGAGGTGGTCTCTGTCAGAGGCGGTCTCTGTCTGAGGCGGTCTCTGACTGAGGCGGTGTCTGACTGAGGCAGTCTTCAGCAGGATAACTGGCACACTAGGCTACACTGGTAACAGTTACTGCCTCTGCTTCTTCTCAGGTCACCCCTGCATTGATGAACTCTAAAATAAATGGTTCTGGGGTCTTACAGGGTCACTGAAATTGTCAGTGACATCAGTCTAACATCGATTTACAGGCTACAATGTTGAAAACAGGATCAACTAAGAAAGCAACACTTTAAATAAACTGATCAAAAATATAAACATGACACTTTTACTGAAAAGATTTGACTGAAACTCCACATAAACGATGGATCCCGACATAGAATTACCATAACAGTGTCTGGTGTGACACCATCTGTCTGCAGCAGTGAGACTCCCTTTAAGAAAAACTGGATTCTGCTGCAAAACCAAAGCAAAATCAAGTGTTTCTCTTATAAAGTCTACACACACTTAATAATGACACAGAAACAATGGCATTAAATCAACACACAGGAAGAAAGTGAGGGTCTGTGTAAAAAGAGCAGAGAAGTAAGACTAAGATCAGATTAGAATCCTTCACTGGTCCCACTGTAGGGACGTTTACAGAGCTACAGCATCAAAGGCTCAGCAAAGCCCTCAAAGACGAGCAACAAGAGAGAACTAGCATTTCCTGAAGACACTGCAAGGGTGTGTGTGTGTGTGTGTGTGGTGTCTGTGTGGTGTGTGTGTGTGGTGTGTGTGTGTGGTGTGTGTGTGTGTGTGTGGTGTCTGTGTGGTGTGTGTGTGTGTGTGTGTGTGTGTGTGGTGTGTGTGTCTGTGTGTCTGTGTGGTGTGTGTGAGAGGGAAAGATGTGTGTGTTTCGAGGGGTCATTCAAATGAACTGTCACTCTGTTATTATGGAGCTCTTAGTGCGGAAGCTTTGTTTGAATCTGATTTGCACCCTCTGAACAAACAGTCATAAGCCAGGAAATGTTTCCTCTGTCGCTTAAGCAGATAGATGGTGTGAGATGAGACCCCTTGACGGCTATTTTGGTGTAATGTTGTGTGTATTGAGAAGAAAATGGCTGAGTTATGACGAGTTAAACACAGAGAAAATCGTGAAATAAGCAGATTCTGATTTTGAGAAATTTACATGGGAGTGAATGCGGCAGTTTTCTGTGCCTAGTGCCACACAAATGCTCATAACTCTAAAGATAATTGATAAAATAATGAGATATTTTGAGGTTTCAGAAAGGACAAGTTCCTCTACCATTTAAAACTAAACTGGAGTTTCTAGATGAAAGTTTAAGGATTTTAAAGCAGATTTCCTGCATGGTCAGCTGTGTCTGTGAGACTGAGTGGCCTGCTGTGACGTCATCAATGTCAGTTAGAATCTGAAGTTCTGAACATTCCGCCGTTCATTTTTATGGGAGGTTTTTAATTTTTAAACTTAATTTTATTAAAAACTACCAATCCAATCGACTCCAAACATACAGAGCACAAGTCACTGCACCGAGACCTTCGAAACGCAGTTTGAACCGAGTCTGTACGTTAAGCGGTTCGGGCTGTACTAATAGCAGAAAAGTGTGGAAAAAGAATAAAAAATATAAGAGATAACAATAGAGATAACAATAGAGATAACAATAGAGATGACAATAGAGATAACAATGGAACGCTTTTTCAAGCACTTTAATTACTTAACAAGGTTACAGTTTGCAGCTTATAACCATGCTTACACAACATATAAAAATAAAACAATATAAATTAATTTATACAAATTAGTACAAATGAAAAAAGAGAAGTAATCTTTAATAGAATGTGCCTCGAGAAAAGCCATCACTATTCTTCCACACAGTCCTGGGTGAGTTCTCTGTGCTCTCTGTCGTCCACACAGTCTTGGGTCAGTTCTCAGTTAATACAAAATCAGGGTCAAGACAGTCCAGGGTCAATCAGCCAACATGGAGAAATCGCAGGACAGACATGACAAACAGGAAAATGGGAAAAACACAATGGAGGCCAGAATAACAAACACCAAAAAATATCCTACACACTACATACAATAAATACATACATCCAATACAAAAACCAGCAAACACTGGGCTTAAATACAAACAGGGATAATGACAGAAAACAGGATACAGGTGGAAAACAGATGACAACATTCAGAGGCGGAGTCAGAAAACAAAGGGGCTGGACTAGGAAGGAATCAAAACAAAGAAAGCATGTGGACTAGACCAAAACAGAAAAGCACATTGAGGAGTGGGAGGGGCCAATAATGACATACTCTCTGTTGTCCACACAGTCCTGGGTCAGGCATCTGTGCTCTCTGTCCTCCACACAGTCCTGGGTCAGGCCCCATTACTCGGTTGTCCTGGGTCTGTTCTCTGTTGTCTTCATCTGTAATGAGAACTTCTTTAGAGGACGGTGATGATTAAATTAATGTAATGCTGCACTAATTCAGTTTAATATTTCGTGGCTCCAACACATCAGCTAATTATCAAACCGCTGAAAGAAAGAAATAATTCATGTAACTCACCACAGAAATCAATGAGTCTATTGAGACTGAGGCTCCTCTTTATTTCACTGCTCTCTCCCTCTTTCCTCACATCACACTCCTCACTCTCTTTCCCACTGACTGAGGAGGAAACAGTGAAACCTTTAATATATTTCATTATTAATGATCCACATTCAACAGGTCCAGTTCATTACTTCCACTGTTTCATATAAAAGCTGTCACAGCTAAAACCAGTCACAGCAGAAAGATTCCCACATTGTCTAAATGCCCGCCCACTGGACTGTCCACTTTGCTTCTTCTTAGCATAACATGAGGGAGCTGAACAGGTGGAGTTATGCAGAGAAAATGAAGATGTGAAAAGATGCAGTTTTATCCCTGGTTGTTGCTTTTCATCATTAAAGTAGTTCAATCACAGAATCGCTTGTTAAAATCTAACAAGCACCAAGTCAGGAACACAGGCTTGTGGATTCAATTTGTTCTTCAGTGATTTGAACAACACCAACAACAAGCTTCATTCATACTGTGGTCAGTGTATCTGATCCCAGCTGGACTCACTGTTAACAGTGTCACTTCATGCTCCTTATTAATTACAGTCAAACTCACTGCAGTCTGTCTCCAATTTACAGTGTGAATATGAAATATTAGCTGAGTTTCACCTCAAATATAACAGAGTGAACACACAGAAAGCAGAGAAACACCATCTGGTAGTGAACACCATTAACAACCTGTCCACCCTCGTGACTGAACCAGCTCTATGACCTTCCAGCTGTTGGTTACAGCTTATACCAGTAAAAAACTGGAGTTATAAGCATAAATATATAGACATATAGAAAAGAAATGATGAGTGATCGTCTACAGTGTCTGGTTTTTATACAAAATATACGGCCTACAGATTAAAGAGATTCATTTATATGATAAAATAAAATAAAAGAAAGTGAACAGCCTTGTAAAAGTAGTAAATATTATACTAATATTTAGACTAAATGCTGTGTTAAGTGCGCTGATGGTCAGTACTGACCTCCTCAGTGTGTCCAGACTGAATAGCCCACTGAATACTAACTAGAAGAACTAGAGCCCAGCGCAGCCACATTCAATAATATGTGAAGACCCCTCCCCAAAAGTATCCCAGGGTCTGCTTCATACATCATTTTCCAGCTGCTTTCACAGAAACAGAACCGAGCAGGACCGTTTCCAGCCATGTGGACCCTGTTCTCCCATCTGTAGTCTCTGCTCAGGCCGATTAAAGCTGCACTACACAGCACTCAGGGGGTCACAGGCACCGCATCATCCACACTACAGCGCTGTTACACTGAGAGGACCAGACGTACCTGTGGGTCTCCACCACTGGACGCAGCGGAGCGACTGCCGGGGTGGTCGTAGTGGAAAAGGGCAGCCAGGACAACAAAAAGGTCCAGAATGGCGCTGCAACGATAAAATTTACAGATACGAACAACAGACAAAAAACCAAAAGAACATAAGAGCAAAACAAACGAGGCTCCGCGCAGCGATTTAACCCAAAAAACACATACAGCAGGATGTCAACACGACCCGCCCCGGCTCTCTACCACATACGCCTTCCCCAATCCTCCTCCCAGGCAGAACCACTCTCTCTCTCTCTCTCTCTCTCTCTCCTCTCTCTTTTCTCTCTCTCTCTTTTCTCTCTCTTTTCTCTCTCTCTCCTCTCTCTTCTCTCTCTCTCTCTCTCTCTCCTCTCTCTTTTCTCTCTCTCTCTTTTCTCTCTCTTTTCTCTCTCTCTCCTCTCTCTTTTCTCTCTCTCTCTCTCTCTCTCTCTCTCTCTTCCTCTCTCTCTCTGTCTCTCTCTTTTCTCTCTCTGTCTCTCTCTCTCTTCCTCTCTCTCTCTGTCTCTCTCTCTTTTCTCTCTCTCTTTTCTCTCTCTCTTTTCTCTCTCTCTCTCTTTTCTCTCTCTCTCTCTCTCTCTTTCCTCTCTCTCTTTTCTCTCTCTTTCTCTCTCTCTCTTTTCTCTCTCTCACTTTTCTCTCTCTTTTCTCTCACTCTCTTTTCTCTCTCTTTTCACACTCTCTATCTCTGTCTCTCTCTCTCTCTCTCTCTCTCTCTCTCTGTCTCTGTCTCTCTCTCTCTCTCTCTCTCCCTCTCTCTCTCTGTCTCTCTCTCTTTTCTCTCTCTCTTTTCTCTCTCTCTCTCTTTTCTCTCTCTCTCTCTCTCCCTCTCTCTCTCTGTCTCTCTCTCTTTTCTCTCTCTCTTTTCTCTCTCTCTCTCTTTTCTCTCTCTCTCTCTTTCTCTCTCTTTTCTCTCTCTCTCTCTCTCCTCTCTCTTTTCTCTCTCTCTCTCTTTGCTCTCTCTCTTTCTCTCTCTTTTCTCTCTCTCTCTCTCTCTCTCTCTCTCTCTTCCTCTCTCTGTCTCTCTCTCTTTTCTCTCTCTTTTCTCTCTCTCTCTTTTCTCTCTCTCTCTCCTCTCTCTCTCTTTTCTCTCTCTCTCTTTTCTCTCTCTTTTCTCTCTCTCTTTTCTCCCTCTCTCTCTCTCTTTTCTCTCTCTCTGTCTCTGTCTCTCTCTCTCTCTCTCTCTCTCCCTCTCTCTCTCTGTCTCTCTCTCTTTTCTCCCTCTCTCTCTCTCTTTTCTCTCTCTCTCTCTCTCTCTCTCTCTCTCTCTCTCTCTCTCTCTCTCTCCCTCTCTCTCTCTGTCTCTCTCTCTTTTCTCTCTCTCTTTTCTCTCTCTCTCTCTTTTCTCTCTCTCTCTCCTCTCTCTCTCTTTTCTCTCTCTCTCCTCTCTCTTTTCTCTCTCTTTTTTCTCTCTCTCTCTCTCTTTTCTCTCTCTTTCTCTCTCTTTTCTCTCTCTCTCTCTCTCTCTCTCTCTCTCTCTCCCTCTCTCTCTCCTCTCTCTTTTCTCTCTCTCTTTTCTCTCTCTCTCTCACTTTTCTCTCTCTCTCTTCTCTCTCTCTCTCTCTCTCTCTCTTTTCTCTCTCTCTCTTTTCTCTCTCTCTCTCTCTCTCTCTCTTTCCTCTCTCTCTCTCTCCTCTCTCTTTTCTCTCTCTCTTTTCTCTCTCTCTCTCTTTTCTCTCTCACTCTCTCTCTCTCTTTTCTCTCTCTTTTCTCTCTCTCTCTCTCTCTCTCTCTCTCTCTTTTCTCTCTCTTTTCTCTCTCTCTCTCTCTCTCTCTCTCTCTTTTCTCTCTCTCTCTCAGGGAAGACTTCAACATGAACTTTAACAATTATTCTTTACCGTGGCAGAAATCTGTGTTACCCGCTCTGCTGTGTGTGTGTGGAAATGATGGTGGATTTGAATGATTGATGATGATGGATCAAATGATGGATTTGAACAGGGACAGGCTGAAGATTTTTGTAAAGACCTCAGACAGCTCGTCTGCACATACCTTCTGCACACTTCCTGCCACACACTTATCTGGGTCACTGCCCTGACCACATGTCTTACCTGATGCTCCTGTACACTGAGGATGTGGTTGTGAGAGACTGGTGGAGGTCTAGTGTATGTCTCTGCTGCTTTCACGTCATATTGAGCAAAGAGTAAACAGTTAAGTTCCTCTGCCAGTGAGGCGTCACCCTTAACTGTTGTGCCTTAACTTCTGGTCGTTGTTGTTGAAGTGATCCTCAGTTTTCCTCTTGTAGGTGGTCTTAGCCTCCTTGATGCCTGCTTTCAGGTTGGTTCTAGCCACACTGTAGAGGGCTCTGTCACCAGACCTGAAGGCAGCATTCCGCTCATTAAGGAGAATTCGGACCTCCTTTGTTACCCAGGGCTTTTGATTTGGGTACACTTTGATGTTTTTGTCCACTGTAACATTGTCCACACAGTTTTTGATGTAGCACAGTACAGATGATGTGTACTTCTCCAGGTCCTGATCCTCAGACATCCCAGTTGGTCCTTTTGCAGCTGTGAGGAAGCTCCTTCAGGCCATGTTTTGATAGTCTTTGTGATGGGTTGAGATTTTGGCTGCCTGTTAAACTCCGTATTGATTCTAAAATTCTTTTATTGACGTATAAAGCCCTACATGGGCTCGGTCCTGAGTTCCTGCAAGACCTTATTTCCTATTACGAGCCATCACGACTACTCAGATCCCAGAGTGCTGGCTCATTAATAGTTCCTAGAATTCATAAGGCTGCAGCTGGGGGAAGAGCTTTTTCTTATAAAGCCCCCAAACTCTGGAATGATCTTCCAGAAAATGTTTGGGACTCAGACACAGTCTCAATCTTTAAAACTAGGCTGAAAACTCACTTGTTCAATTTAGCTTTTGGTAGGTAATGTTCCCCCTTAGATAAAGATCCAGGGGTCCATGGATACTCAGGTTTGTGGACGGTGGAGCGGAGGGATGCCAAACTTTCAGAGTGCTGCTGTGTCTGTGTGTCCTTCTGGTTCTTTTAGTTAAGCTGTCATAGTCAGATCTGGCGGAGTCGTTAGCCACACTCTGGATATATTCACATTCTCTGTTTTACATACAAACAGACAGAATAAAACTAATTCCCTCTCCCTGCTTTTTTCAGAGTTTACAACCGCCCACATGTCCGGCCGGACACTGAAGGACGACTGACTGTCGAGCCCTCCTGCTACCCTCTTCAGACCAGCTGCCCATGCCCAGCTACCACCACCTGCCTTGGACTAGCTGCCCACCCTACACTGATGTTCTCATAGACTCCTCGCTATTACTACTACTAATGCTACTGCTATTAATATTAGTAGTATAATCACTTGTAGGTAGTTTGACGAGAGGAGGATGGGTCCCCCTTGGTGAGCCTGGTTCATCCCAAGGTTTCTTCCTCAGTTCTGAGGGAGTTTTTCCTTGCCACTGTTGCCCCTGGCTTGCCCGCCGGGGGGGGTTTACATTTTTTACATTCGTCTTAAAACTCTGTCTTTTCTGGAATTCTGTGAAGCTGCTTTGTGAGAACATCTGTTGTAAAAAGCACTACAAATAAATTTGATTTGATTTTCTTTTCTTTTCTTTTGAGAGGGGTGTATGCTGGAAATACAGAGCAGTGATCTGATTGGCCCAGATGTGGTAATAATGTTGATTTAAAACTGTTCTCAATGTTTGAGTAGACCTTGTCTAATGTATTTCTCCCCCTGGTAGCACATTTTATGTGTTGTTGGAATTTGGGGAGAACTAGTGGGGACTAACTTTGGGGATTTTAGTGGTTAACCCCTAGAGAACTGTGCATGCCAGTCAAGTTCTTCCACACCAGACTGGCTCATCCGTGTCTTTATGGATCTGCTTTGTGCACTGGTGCACAGTCATGTTGGAACAGGAAGGGGCCGTCCCCAAACTTTTCCCACAAAGTTGGGAGCATGAAATTGTCCAAAATCTCTTGGTGCTGAAGTATTAAGAGTTCCTTTCACTGGAACTAAGGGTCCGAGCCCAACTCCTGAAAAACAACCCCACACCATGATCCCACCTCCACCAAACTTTACACTCTGCACAATGCAGTCAGGCAAGTACCGTCTCCTGGAAACCGCCAAACCCAGACTCATCCATTGGATTGCCAGACGGAGAAGCGTGATTGGTCACTCCAAAGAACACGTCTCCACTGCTCTAGAGTCCAGTGGCGGCGCTTTACACCACTGCATTCCACGCTTTGCACAGCACTTGGTGATGTAAGGCTTGGATGCAGCTGCTTGGCCATGGAAACCCATTCCATGAAGCTCTCTACGCTGTTCTTGAGCTGATCTGAAGGCCACATGAAGTGTGGAGGTCTGTAGTGATTGACTCTGCAGAAAGTTGGTTACCTCTGCGCACTATGCCCCTCAGCATTCGCTGACCGCTCTGTCATTTTACGTGGCCGACCACTTCGTGGCTGAGTTGCTGTCGTTCCCAATCGCTTCCACTTTGTTATAATCCCACTGACAGTTGACTGTGGAATATTTAGTAGTGAGGAAATTTCACGACTGGACTTGCTGCACAGGTGGCGTCCGATCACGGCACCACGCTGGAATTCTCTGAGCTCATGAGAGCGACCCATTCTTTCACTAATGTCTGTAGAAGCAGTCTGCAGGCCTAGGGGCTCGGCTTTATACACCTGTGGCCATGGAAGTGACTGGAACACCTGAAGTCAATGATTTGGTTGGGTGAGTGAACCATCACAAAATGTGTCCCCACCAGCAGTGAACTGAACCCCAGGGTTTATTTGGAAGCGAACTGAGACCCGTAAATTTTGCTGGACCGCTGTTCACTTGTTTAGGGCGGACCCAATACAGGTGGTGTGTACAGTACAGGCTAAATATTTGTCTTACTGCAGATTTCCTGAATTGCTCTTATGTAATTATTTTCATTGTTAGATCAAGATGATAATATCGCAGATGGCAGCGATTTCAGATCTGCACTACATCCTGCACTGTGCACTGTGTTGCTCTGTGCTGTTTATCATAGGATTGAAAAGTGACACATGCTTGCCCTGCGTTTTCTCTTCCTTTAGCTTTTTATGTCTAATGTTTTGCAGCTGCTTTATGTCCAGTGTCTCATCAAACAAAATGAAAGGTAAACTGTTCACTGAAAATGTCGAGTCTTGTCCATTTAAATGAGGGTGCAGGAGGTGCATAGCTCAGTCAGGACCACTATGTCAAAGAAAACATGCATGTTTGCCTGATAACAGCAGGTGATCTGTGATTGTGGCCAGAGCTGGACTTCATGGCCTGCTGGACCAACACTATGTAAGGGTCCAGCCCAGCCCCGCCTGCTGCCAGCAGAGGGCGATGGCAGCAAGGGGCCATAACTTTAGGGAACTGCAATTCCCAGAAGCTCATGGGCTGATTTGGTCCAACTCCACACACCTGCGGACTCCTCTACTTAAGGCTGTGGCAAACAGTAGTGCTGGTCACTCCTTTGTAGAGGAGAGAGCAGTGTGGTACTTAGTGTCATTAAAGAAGAGAAAAGAGAGCTTGGAGAAGAAATTGTCCCAAAACTAAATGAAAAGAAAAGAGGGCTGAAAGAAATTGTACCAAAACTACAGAAAGAAGAAAAGAGGGCTAAAAAAATAAACCCCCCCAAAACTACTGGAAATACACAAGGAGGCTTGAGCTACAAACGACTCCGAGAGCTAGAAAAGGTCTTGGTCTACCAAGACAAAAGAATTGAAACATAGTCTGGCTTCCTGACTAAGGTTCCATACTTACAGGGGAAGTGGCTTTTCTCACTCTTTTCTTTCACCTTCCCAGATCAGCCTCTGTTTGAACACGCTGCTTTCAGCGTTTCTTTTGTTTGTCTTCTTCATTTTCACCTTCCTTGCGATGCTTGACCCGTTGTGACCTGTGCATCCTTGGACCACTCACACACACACACTCCATTGCCCCAAAAAACTTATTCAGTCCTCTTTCTCACTGGTTTTCATTTCTGCACTTTGGTCCCCTCCCACCGTCCCGTAACAGCTATACTTGATTTCGTTCCCCGAAGATTTGTTACACTGTTAAAAACTGAGAGCCTGCTTAACTTTAATGATATGATTCAAATAAAATGTTAGGACAGCAGATTCCACTGCTGTTCTGGAGTTAAACTGAGATGACAGTTATGCTCTCTAACTCTCATTTTTCAGCTATGTAAACAATGTAGATGTGGTGCCTAATCTGGGCCAGAAGCTGACCACAATGTATTGTATTAGGAACACATCCGCAGCAGACTAATCTGACTCCGTTTGAGAAAACTTGACAGTTTCTATTGAAACTGGACTCATGTTTGACTTTGTAGAAGGTGCTGCAGCTCCTGAAGGGATTTTAGAGGAACTCTGTTACAGTAATGATGTATTTCTATTTGAGAAAGCTGAGTGTTTAGCCTTCTCCTGTAAAGTTACCATTGTGGAGAAACCTGTTCTTTGGACAGCGACGTTATTCTGTTTTATCCAGTTTCTTACTTTCAGCTTAAATCTGAGCCTGTAAATATTCACTGTTTACACTCAGATTTCTTTCTCTGTATTTCTTTATACTGTTTTTATTCCATGAGTTTCTTTATAGTTGTGTGAGTGATGAATAATGAAATTCACTACAGTAAAAACAAACAAAAACTCTGACTCTGAGTGAAGTTTCTCTGTTTGTCCTGCACTGTAGTAAAACCAACACTGCTTTAATTCTGTTAAAGCTGATGTAAAACGGGTGTCATACTGACCTTTCTGCTGTTCTCCTTCAGAGCTCATCTGCAGAGCTGAAAGTCCAAGCAAATAATTTTTAATTACACGAAAAGGATTTTTTCCAAATAGTCATAAAGATGTGATCCAAGATTTGATGGTGTTGGAGTTTATCAGAGGATAAAATGATGTAGAACCTGGTTGGTTGGTTGGTTGGCTGGTTTATTGGTTTGGAGGAACAAAAGATTTAAAAATTCATCACCCTGGTGAGCAGAGCTGTTCGATACTGGCCAGGGTGCGGCCGCAAAGACACGCCACACCCACAAATCCGCAATAACAAAAACGCATGTTCAATTTAATGGTGTTAAATTGAAAGGGACTCGTAGACGACCTGATTCTGGGACGGGGTGTCGTGAGTGGCAGAGCAGCTCCATGCTGTGATCCATTGAAAGTCATCCTTGTCTGTGTCTCCTCACTCCGCGTGCGGGCTCTGCTGAAGAGGGCAGCAGCCAGAGTAGAGGAGCAGAAAAGCCCCCCATTTTTAGGGTCCAGCGTGGTATACCAGTTGGATCCAGACATCCACCAAGACCCGTTCTAAGACCCATTGTGCATGGGCGACCAGATGGCAGGCTGTGTGTGCGGGTTATCTCTGTGCCCGCGAGTTGCGGGCGAAGCCCTCCGGAGTTCTAAGGTCCACGTTGAAGCTCCGTTACCCGCTCTGGTGGCTTAGGGCACCCTGGAGGGTGGTTATCTTGTACGGATCTGGTTTCTCAAACGAATGGGGTACTTTGACCACTCTACACGGCGTACGCGGGGCCCATCTCCTCGGGTCCTCTGGACCTCAGTATCCTAACTTCCAGCACAAGTGCAGACACCTCCATGAGGCCTTTGAGCCAGTCCACTTCCCATGGGAGCAGAGCCATGAAGGCATTGCCAAACGCTCGGTCGGTTTTGTGGTGGTCCACCTGAAAGGAGAGTTTGTGGTTAGACACAAAGCAGGGCACGGAAAGAAGGTGACGCTACAGTCGGCCTAAGGTACTTACTCATGCCACAGCCCGGTTCTGGTTGTCCACCTCCGGTTGGTCAAGCTTGGCCTTCTGGAGGTTGATGAAAACTACCGGGCGCTGGCCGATGAGCATGGCCAGGTATCCGGCAAGATAGCCCTGCAGCAGTTTAAAGAGGTGTGCACGGGGCCTTCTCTGGATCATATCTGAAGGGTTAACGATTTTATATTGCGCCAGACAGTTACCTGGAAGCAGGAGCTGGCTGGCTCCTGCTTCCACGAACCGTAGGTCCACCTTCCACGTGCTCAGATCTCTTTGGGAGATCTGATGTAGGAAACCTCCATCATGGTAAGCAAAGCAGAGCATGTGGCTTCGCGCTAGTAGTTTCTGTGCTCTGATGTGAACCATTGTAACACTTTCCACCCTTGTTTTGCAGAGAGAGTGGCGGATTTGCGGTCGCACCACCACGGCCATCAAACATCACCTCACTAGCAGACATCGGGTGGAGAGTAAAGTGGAGCTCGACCTTCTCACCTTAACAACCGGCAGGTTTAAGGGATACCTGGACTCTTCGGTGTGTGACAAGGCAGCTGTCTCAGTTGGATTGCCATCTGGCTAACATCCATGGCATCTCAGGGAACGAGCTCACTCAGATGCTGGTTGCAGCCAAGGAGGAATGCCTCTTCCATAAGCTGGCAGACCTCAGGGCCAGTGAGCTGGACCTAGCCATAACCGCAAAGCCATCCCAGAGGAAGAAGAGGCTTCTTCCCAAAGCCCTTTGCCTCCCACAGACACCACCCAATGGAGTAACCCCACTCTCAGTGGACCGGAAGTCTCCACGTCTGCCCACGTCCACAAAATCATCTACCTGTATTTTGGACCCAATCCCTACAAGTCTACTCAAGGAAATCTTACCAGAAATAACCAAGCCTATTCTGTCAATAATAAACTCCTCTCTTAGCTGATTAAGAAAGTGAACCTTGATACCTGTGAACTATCAAACTATAGACCTATCTCAAATCTCCCCTTTTATATCCAAGATCCTGGAAAAAGCGGTAGCAAAACAATTAAGCTCTTATTTACATATGAATCATCTACATAAGAAAATTCAGTGTGGTTTTAGGCTACATCACAGTACAGAAACAGCACTAGTAAAATTTTTAATGATCTTTTATTATTCTCTGACAAAGGAAGTGTGTCTTTGCTAGTCCTCCTTGATCTTAGTGCAGCATTTGACACAATAGACCACGCTATCTTACTAGATAGACTGGAAAACCATTATTATTGTTGGGCGTGGTGGGTAGCGCTGTCGCCTCTCAGCAAGGCGGGCCTGGGTTCGATTCCCCGGCCGGGCAACTGGGGTTCTCTCGCAGATTTGCAATCAGAATTATGGTCAGACTGCGTTACTGTGCCAAACAGATTTACTTTTCCAAAATGAGCACTATAGATTATAGGCTCATCTTGTCAGTGTTTCTTTTTCCTTATTTATTTTTTAATTATTTGATTTCATTTTGTTTATACATTTTATATTTTAATGAAAATGTGTTAGCATCATGCCAGACTTGACAGGCCAGGGGAATCTGTAAAGAAGGGAGAGGAGAGATAAGCGGGGGGGGTGGGGTGGGGGGGGAGGGTAAAAAAGGGAAATAACATAAGGGCAGAAAAAAAAGAAAAACACAGCGCAAATGCCACGGCGATGGTTCACCAACTGCTGCTCCTGAGAAAAGAGAAGAAAGTGTACCTGAGACGTACAGCACTTGGAGATACTACACAAATGACTGTGATGTATGTGTATGTGAGTGTGTGTGTTTGTGAGTGCAGTACAGTATAAATTTGTCACAAGATGCACTCAATATCGAGGGCAGAAAGCTGCGACAACATCCCCCCAGAGGCCAGAGGAAGGCAGAGAAAGACCAGGGAATCCCGCCCGCCGCGGCCCCCCCAGGAGCAGTGGAGACCCTGGGCCGTATCTCCCAGTGACCCCTGCATGCCCACCCCAGCGGAAGGGAGAGGGGGACTCCGGACAGCACCCCCCCCAGCAATGGAGCGCAGGTCCAGGGGAACCAGAGGAACCAGAGCCGCCCCCAGGATGCCCCTCCCCATCACGAGGCAGCAGCAAAGACCCAGCGCCTCATACGCCCGAGAACCAACCACCACCCAGCAGGGCCCCATCCCCGCCGAGGGGCCTTGAGCCGCCCCGGAGCCCAACCACCCAGGGGAGCGGGCCAACCGTCACGCCGGAGTACCAGGCCAGGCCCTGAAGCCCCAAGGCGCCCCCCATCTGGGGGGGAAGTAGCAACCACAGGGGAGCAGCCGGGAGAGGACCGGGGACAACAATCCCCCGACCCAGAACCAGCTGTCCTCACATACACTCAACCTCATATATACATCTACATACCTTCACTCCCTTATATTCCTCCACCCCTATATATACACCTACGCACACATACCTCCACACCTATATACATTCCTACATACATACATACACCCACATATATACATACACATCACCCCAATATGTACAAACACCCACCCATATATACACCCCCCCGTCCCCCTAGATGAGGTGGGGGCGAATGGAAAGGCCAGCCAGTAACAGTTTGTATATGGATGCATACATGGGACGAACGTGCACACGTGCGGGGGGGCGCACACACGGGAGGAACATGCACGACTGCACACGAGTCCGAGGGCGCACGCCAGGGAAGAATGCGCGCGGGCGCACAGACGCCCACACCCACCCAACCATACAATGCCACATGGCTGGCACCGCCATACCGGCCACCCTCCGCGGCGGGGGCCCGGGCAGCAACCCCAGAACGCCAGGAATGCCCCCGGCCCAGCCCCTGTTCCGGCGTTCAACACCCCGCCCCGGTAGGGAGCAGGAAACGGGTGAGGGATGACCTTCCCACCCTTCCACCTCCAGTGAAGTGTTGAGTGCAGGAGTTGGTGTATATGAATGTGGGGTAGGGTGTGATACTATGGTGTAGTTAAAATTGGGGGGACAGGTGTGTAGGCAAACATGGGCTAAGCACCGGGCCACTGGTCTGCAATGTCCATCTACACCGTCCCCTCAAAAGCCCTGAATGTCTAAAGTGCAGTAAAAACTGAGGGACAGACAGTCGTCAGGAGACGAGTGAGGCTATGACAGCGGGTCGACCTCTTTGACCCCCGGCAACATGCCTGCCCCCAGGATCCTAAATGTATGAGTACTGTGTGTGTTTGTGTGTGTTTGCTTGGGTGGGGGAATAATGTATGTATGTGTGTGTGTGTGTGTGTGTCTGGGGGTGGATGGAGGGGGGTATGTAGGTCCAGAGGCAATGATCCTCTGGAAGAGGAGAGCCAGCTGACTAGCTGGCTCATGAGGCTCCGCGTTTCACTGTCCCCCCGCTCGAGGCAGGATGAGGTCGGCCCGGGGAGGTCACGGAGACACCCTATGCCGCCACCCCGCCCAAGCCCCCACTTCCCCCACCGCAGAGAGCAGCCCGCCCAGCAACACCAACCACACAGCACCACATGCCCATGCGAACGCGGGCGTCCGCACATCCACACACCCCCCCCCCACCGCACACACCCCCGGACCCACACACCGCCCCCCCCCCCCCGCATACACACCCGTCCCACATATACATCTACCCTCATGTGTACCCACACATTCACTTAGACATATATGTACACCTAGACATATTCATCCTCTATATACACCCACACATCCACCTGCTCTCATATATACACCTACACATGGACCCACACACCTATATACACCTGTACCGAACCATTCCAGTCAAACAACAACAGACATCAACGAGACAGAAGACAAGCTGGCCTGAGTCAGGAACCCATTGCCCCCAGTCCACCCCACACCCCCCCCACTGGACACCGCCCCACCCCCGCCACTCAGGCACCCCAGAACCCCAAGGCATAGACCCGACGCCCCGATGCAAGGTCAACCCGCCCCACCCGGTGGTGCGCCCGCAGCGGCGCAAGCCATCCCCGCACGGGCAGGGACCCAGCATGGGGTCGGGCGGCTCCAAGGCATCGGGCCCCGGGTCCCGCCACTAGCCCCGGAGGGGAGGCTAGCTACCCCACCCAGGGCCTGCACCCGCCCTCCACGCATCCCCGGACCTGCACCCGAGGCAAAACGGCGGCGCCCCCCGAGCCCCCACCCATCCACCACCAACCAGGGCAAGCACACAGACACCCCAGGTCAGCCGCCGAGGCCCCCCAGCTTACTCAGGAAGTTACCGACACAAGCAGTCATCCCAGAGTCAATTCCCAGCCACCAACTAGGCCACCCGGGAGATGAAACCACAGCCAACCACCCCGACTAACTAGTGGAGTTGATCAGTGGGAGCCAAAGAGAGTTAAATTCCTCCAACTGGTTTTTAGAGGAAGCAGACATTCTTTCCAGACTAATGTGATCAAATAATAAATTTTTGTAAAGAGTAATATGTAGATCTTTTTTTTGCTTCCAGTTAATGAGGATGGTTTTCTTGGCGATGCATAGGGCAGTGAGAACTATGTGTGATGTATTTGCATCCATAACCAATTCACTGACGTCTCCTAAGATGCACAGTCTGGGTGAGGTTGGGATGCAACATTTAAGCCACGTGGACAAGTCTGTACATATCCTGTGCCAGAACATCTGAACAGGCCTACAATCCCATATAGCATGCAGATAGTTATCGGTTACATTGGCTGTACAGTGGGTGCATATGTTTGATTGTGCTAGGCCCATTTGGAACATCCTTTGTCCTGTATAATGTACTCTATGAAGGACTTTGTATTGTATAAGTTGTAAGTTGGGGCTTTTACTTATTTTGAAGATATTTGAACATATTTCTATCCAAAAGCTTTGATCTTGATTGATAGAGAGATCACGTTCCCATTTGGCTATCGGGAGGGAGATTGAGTCATCAAATTTTAATAATAATTTGTACAGTTTTGATAATAATTTAGGGGTACATAAATTTAAAAATTCAGTTACCCATGTTGATATTTCCAGATTTAGTTGGTTGGGATTAAATCTCTCTTGAATGATGGATTTCAATTGTTGATATTCAAGAAATTTACTGTTGTTTATTCCATATTCTGATATGAGTTCCTGGAATGTGATAAAGTTTCCCTCTTTAATAACATGTTCTAAATTTTTTATTCCCTTTTCACGCCACGATGTGAAATTTAGTACTTTCTTATTCTGACAAATGTCTGGATTGTTCCAAATGGGTGTTAGTTTGCATGGAATAAGTGGAGACTGAGTTAGTTTTAGAAATTCCCACCAGGCTGTCAGTGAGCTATTTATACTGAGGCTTTTAAAAGCGTCGTGGCGCTTAATATTAGAGCTAATGTAAGGTAAGTCTGAGAGTTTTGTTTTTCTACAGAATGCTTGTTCTAGGTCCAACCATGGACTGTCTAGTAAGTCAGGTTTGATCCATTTTGAAATGTATTGTAATCTATTGGCTAAGAAATAATTATAAAAATTTGGTAGTTCTAAACCACCATTGTTTTTCGGCTTTTGTAGAGTTTTCAGACTTATTCTTGATGGCTTATTTTTCCATAAGAATTGTGAGATGTTTGAATCTAAGGACTTAGCCAAGCAGCAGGGGGTTTATTTGGGATTAGTGAGAATAAATAGTTGATTTTTGATAAAACCATCATTTTAATGGTAGCGACTCTCCCCATGAGTGATATAGGTAAGGCGTTCCAACGTTTGAGATCATCTTCTATTGTTTTCAGTAAAGGGATATGATTTAACTGCACTAAGTCTGATAGCCTAGCAGAGACATGTATGCCTAAATATCTAATATTACCTGATTGTAGTGGAATGGCGGTTGTGTTCTGGAAACTACAGTTTATAGGCAAAACTGTTGATTTTCCCCAGTTGATGGAATAATCTGATATAGAAGAGAAGCTATCTATTAGTCTAATTGTATTCGGGAGAGAAGCTTGGGAGTTTTCCAGGAAAAGTAATACATCATCTGCATAAAGACTTATCTTGTGGTTTGTAGTTTCTGTGTTAATTCCTTTAATATTTGTATTTTGTCGAATTGCTGCTGCTAATGGCTCAATGAAGATAACGAAAAGTGAGGGTGATAGTGGGCAGCCCTGCCTGGTGCCCCTCTGCAGAGTGAAGCTTTGTGAAGTGATATCGTTTGTCCTAACACGTGCACTAGGAGAGCTATGTAAGGTTTTGATCCAGTTTGTGAAGGTTGAACCAAATCCAAATTTGTGTAGGACTGCTAATAAATATTTCCAGTTTACCCGATCAAATGCCTTTTCTGCGTCTAAAGATACAGTGGTTGTCTCTAATTTGTTAATTGTGCAGTAATCTATTATGTTTACTAGTCTGCGTGTGTTATTGGCTGATTGTCTACCCTTGATAAAACCTGTCTGGTCAGGATGTACTATAAGTGGAGTGATTTCCTCTAATCTTCTGGCAAGGACTTTGCAAATAATTTTAAGATCTACGTTTATGAGTGAAATTGGGCGATAGCTAGAAGGCAGTGTAGGGTCTTTGCCTGGTTTAAGAAGTAGGCTAATGTTAGCAGAATTCATGTCTGGGGACAGTACGTTCTCATTTTGAATTTGAGTTACCATTCTGAAAAAGGTTGGTTCTAGCACAGACCAGAATTCTTTGTAGAAATCTGCCAGACAAGACAGGCAAAAAAAAAAAAAACCAGTGTGGAGTTCTCTCTGTGTGGAGTTTGCATGTTCTCCCCGTGTCTGCGTGGGTTTCCTCCGGGTTCGTCCCACAGTACAAAGACATGCAGTCAGGCCAATTGGACATGCTACATTGCCCCTAGGTGTGAATGTGTGTGTGATAGTGTATGTCTGTCTGCCCTGTGATGGACTGGCGACCTGTCCAGGGTGTATCCTGCCTTCCACCCGATGACTGCTGGGATAGGCTCCAGCACTCCCCTTCGACCCTGAGGGCGAAGCGGCTTAGAAAATGTGTGTGTGTGTGTGTGTGTGTGAGACTTCATTGTTTTTTTTAAATATACACTAATTACACATTTGATGGTTTTAATGTGCCAACAAAGTGGGATAGGATCAATGTCAGAATGGGAAGTTTGTGGAATAATCCAAAACACCTGTTTTAGAAAATTCCACAGGTGAACAGGTAAAAGGCTCAGTCACCACTTTGCGGCAAACTGCACCACCCTTAGTCTAACGGTTTAAGGACAATGTTTCTCAAAGCACAATAGCAAGGAATTTCAAATCTCATCTCAGATGGACTGACACAAAGTGGAAACATGCACTACTCATTCATTTGTCATACAGCTGCCATAAGCTCAATATTTACAAAACAGTAATTTAAACAAAGAAAAAACGTGGAATCATGTGTAAAAGACCAAAGATCTCAGATAGAAAGCGGTACAAACTGAGCTTCAACTCCACAGGACTGGATATAGTCGTCCCTCGGTTTAGTGTATATTCAGTATATTTCATATAGAAAAATGTGTAATTATTCACTGTAAAGGCTTGTAAATACAATGTGAACCTGTTATAAATGTTCACTGTGTTCATTATTTCTTTGTTTTTCTCCATTATAGCCTGTGTGAGCTCCAATGTTCTGCTTGTTTATCCTTTCCTAGAGTAAAGGTACCTACAGTCATCACTGTCACTTCTTTACACCCGCAATCAGATTCAAAAGTTGATGGCTTAGTGACATCTGCTGGCTGAATGAGGGATCATGTTTCAATCACAAGCCAGTTTCTCTCTAAATACTCACAGGGACACAATGCGGGATTATAAATGTTTACAGAAACGCAGAAGAACAACCTGCTGTTCCTCCCAGTCAGCGAGAACATGCTCAGTGTCAATTATGAAAAGAAAACACCAGAAACTTTAAAAGAAGAGCACTCAGCTACACTCAGATGATTAGTCTTCACTTCTTCATGTATCCTTCTTCAATCGGTGCTGAATACATTCAGATAATGCGTCTCTACAAACAGCTGTTTCTCTGAGGGACCCCAGGGTCCATCACAGTGATCCAGCTGAAGCTCAGACCTCTAGAAACCAAACAAGGCTCTGTTGAGTCCTCCTTACTTTCTCTTTAGATTCAGATTCTCCACACATCAGCACCCCATCTCTCTCCTCATCAGCCACTGTCTTTAGCATTTCATGTAGGATTTGTGTCTCGGAGCAGATAAAAGCTGAGAGCTGTCATCCCGCAAACAAAGGTCACGTAAGACTCACCACAGAAACCGATCCTGTCTTCCTTACTTTCCTGCTCTGTCCCTCTTTTCCTTCAGCTGTTGAAGGCTGCAGGTGGGTCCTTATTCATTTTTTCTTTCTTGTCTTTTCTTTCTTCTGGTATTTCTTGTCCTGCAGCTGTCAGTGCAGTCACCTTCGGGAAATCCAGCACATTTGGTCACATTTTGGAATATGACAGTGTGGCTTCTGCTGGTCTGTTATTTAAAGTCCAGTCTCAAATGGTGAACCTGCAGACCTTCAGTCCACAATTGTGTGTGTACACAAGCACAGCAAGGCTGTAAGGTGTCCCATCCTTGATGGTGAGCATATATCGGTCCGCTGGTTTGATAAGTTCAGCACGTTTTCCCACTGCTGGTCCACCCTCGGATGAGCCAGATTACTGTCCTGCAAACAAAGCTCTTACTAGTTTTCAATCTCCTCAAACAGATTTGAAATGCACCGTGACTTTTATTTTGAAAACTAAACTTTTATAGTAAATGCTGTTGCTGAGTCTGTGTAGGATTAAAATGACTTACTAAACTAATTTATACAGTATAACTAAAGAAGGGAAGGAAGGAAAAATAAGTAAACTGGACTGTAAATGGAAAATGAGAGATGATATGTGGAATTGTCTGTTTTTACTTAATCACCGGTGGGCCGCTTGGAAAATGCTGTGCAAAACGCCAGTGGACCACAAGCTTTGCCATTAGTGGGCCAGCAGTTGTCCACTATCCTCTTGCTGTCAGCGATTGCCATTCAAAAGACTGATCAGGAGCGTTCTCTATGTGCAGGGCGTTCTCTATGGATTACTGACCGGCCTTTAGAGCCAGTGCCCAGAGGCCATTCCAGCCTATATTTTATTAGTAATTTAGCTGCTGCCTTTCAGATGGGATGCTAGAGTTTACCCTTCTGTGTGTGTTAGACTGGTTCTTGAAAGTAAAAGAGAAGAATTTGTTTTGATTTAATTCTCATACAAAAACAATCTCATAAAACTGTTACAGTGTAGAGACAACAGGACTTTAGTTTCAAAAACATAAAAATAAATAAACAAATATATAAACAATTGTCCAGTATTGCTCACAGTGGCCATAACTTTGATATATGAATGTCAAGTACTGTTAAATCTCACTTTATAGGTTATTATTTTTTCAGAAGAATCAGAATCAGAAGAAGTTTTATTGCCATTGTCAATGAACAGGATTCACAGACTAGGAATTTGCTTCGGCATGAAGGTGCAACATAAAAACAAGTAGTAATAGGCATGCAAAATTAATTTATTATTTATTTTTATTATGTTGGACTACTGGATTGTGGGGGTCCCTCCATAGACTCTTGTGCCCATGCGCCTCAAAAGACCCTAATCTGCATGATGACTTTACATTTTGCTAATATTTAGAGTCATCTGATACTGATAAAGATTTTTACTGTAACCCTCGTGTTATGTTTATGGGATCATTTCAAATCTGAGACCGTGCTACAAATTTATGCAGCATTAGGAAAGTGGTCTTAGTGTAACGTGGAACGAGGCAGAGGCAGACGCGTGATTTATTATGGGCAAATCCAAAATCAGGGTCAAAACAGTCCAGGGTCATTGAGCCAACACAGATTGATCGGGGGGCAGACATGACAAACAAAGAAGAATCAAACAATGAACAATATCTCAAACAAACAATCGGTGCGATCAAACTTACGAACAGTACATGCATCAAACATCCAAACACTTCCAACAGAACAATCAAACAGTACAAAGATCAACCAAAACAAAGGCCAAACACGGGGATAACGAGGGACAGGCGGAAAACAAAGGGGCTGGACTGAACCAAAACAGACACACATGGAAGATCAAAACAAAGGGGCAGGTTGACGATTAAAAAGTAAACAGAAAAAGCACATGGAGTAGTGGGAGGAGCCAGTAGTGGGAGGAGCAAACCATGGGAGGAGCCAAACGTGACACTTGGATTTCTTGAACAAATTTGTTGCTATATATTTACTCCAAGATGGAGTGTTTAGTATTTATATCCCATAAAATATGTGTAAAATCCCTGCTGGACAGAGATCAGAATTCAAGGGTTAAAGAAATAAGTTTGTAGTTTGTGTTTGCCTCAGGTACAGTAAAAAGAGAGGCAGGATTTGGAGGACAAACAGGCTGAAGTTGCCCTACATCCCATCACTTGCAGGTTAATTTTACATTTTTATTCATTTCAGTTTTTTAAATGGATAATTACTAAACAAACACGCACTTTGTTCATAAAAAATAGAAAAATATGAAACCAATTCCAAAAAACTTCACAGTAGGTAGAAAGCAAATAAGACAAAGCTCTGATCTGTAAACTACTTTTTACATGCATTCAATTGAAAACAGCACAAAGCAGAGACATTCAATATTTTACCATATAAACTTTATTGGTTTTTGTAAATGGAATGATCAAAAAACACCTGTTTCAGAAAATTTCCACATGGGGAAACAACAAGGAGATGGCATCATGACTGGATTTACAAAGTGCAGTCATGAGTGAAAGACCAAAGATCTCAGATAGAAAGCTTCAAGTCCTCAGGACTGGACATGGTCATCCCTCGCTCAGGTAAATAATTCATGCAAGAATGCAGTCGATCCAAACTGAGGCTGTTTCTTTTCTCCCGCCTGTCTTCCTTCCTCACGTCACACTTGTCAGCCTCTTTCCTGTTGGCTGAGAAGGAAAAATATGGTGCACATCATAAACATCTGACTATACCACCTTACAATAGGACTACCTTTCATAAAGCGTTTATGACTGGTTTACAATTAGTTTATTAATGGTTCTAAATTTGGTTATAAACACTTTAAAATGATTACTAAACAGTGACCTGTCAATGAAGCCCAGATATAGAGCCCACATTAACCTGTGCTGTTAATCCTTCGATCTTACTGATCGTACTTTGTTCTTCCATCAGTCAGCATTAAACTTCTCAGCTTCATCCGCTTTGTTACTAAATCATGAAACTCTGTTCACTGATATGTTTCATTGGTCAGATAATAATATACATGACCAAATGAAGTTACTATATCCGCCAGCAGTCTTGTTTACCTTGACAGTGTCAGCATGCTGTCTGTTATCAAATATTGATACAATGCTGGACACAAGGGTGGTACTAGTGTGATTTTTGGAGGTTGAGGTTGGCTACTTAATATAAAATACACAACAAAACGTTGTTTATTCTCAGTTGTGTAGGTGGGGAGACGAAAGCTCTGTAGACACTATCTAGATATAAACATGAACAACTTTATTTCAAATTAAAAGATAGCGCTAAAGCCCTGTGAGAGTCCCGAAGGCCGAATGTGGGATCTCTTTGTGTGTCCGAGTTGGCTCTGGTTTATATATGGTGAATGACCGCACATACATAAGATGATTAGAGACAGACGCACATCCATACATCCCCATAAGAAAACATCTGGAAAGGCTTATTCTAATGCAATCAGGTACCCCCGGCATGCTATTCTATACATTCGCTCCCTCTCTTGAGGGGGGGGGGGCGAGTGAGGCCCTCAACAGAGCACACACGAAAACAGAGAATCTGACTTTATGTAAAAATGACAGATAAAAAAATATTAAAAAAAACATGAATATGGCAAGAAGAGAGTAAAGACACCTCAACGTCTTATGCACAATACATAGGATAATGAAAATGTCATGGTAAACAATATTGCTAATACCTTGTGTGCATGTTATAATTTCATATGGTATCGTAGACCACAGCTGATCTCAGACCAGCCAGACAAACTGTTGGTGGTTAAATGGTGCTAAATTATTAATAAATGTCTGATGAAGCTACGTGTGTTATGCTGACCGATGGTAAAAAAAGTAAAATACAGCTCAGTTATGTTCTCCTCTGTTTCTAATTATGTTTAAAGTGTTTATGACACGACTAATAACCCTTAATAAACTAATAACAAAGAATTCATAAACCTCACACATGGAGAAAAACTGAGTGGATACGGATAAAGTGGGATGCTTAGGCTTGATTCTATACATCTTCATCTGTTTATGATAGTGGGTTGGTAAATTGTTAGGGTTTGTGATGTCACTTCAGAGGGAGGAGCATTTTCTATCATCATCATCATCATCATCATCATCATCATCTTCCATTTCAAAACCAGCATGAAAAGGAACAATAAGTGAAATGATGCCCCAAAATATGAGGCAAACGGGACGTGAACGTATATCAGAGAAGGGAGAAATTGATCTCAAATCATGTTTAATGTTGCTGTTTTTGTAGCGTTCATTATTTATTTACACATCAACAAACATGTTTACTATTAGCAACAGAAATGCTGCCTAATGAAGGTTCTCCGCCTCATTTAAAGGAGATCCAGAGGCTTTTATAAACACAATCTGTCACATGTGATAACACATGCCTTTTCTGTAAGGTGGTCCTTAAAAAGTGATGAAGGTGAAACGACTGGAAGTGGCCCACTTCAGCAAAATTCACTTTTTTCAAAATTCAGATTTGCGGATCTATGAGCAGCTGTACTCCACACGGTAAACAGCAATCAGTCATTGAAATTCGTTTTATAAAGAGCAGAAACTCAAGTATTTGCAGAAATGTTCTCCAAAGCACAGAGTGTGTTTACGTGCACTTAATAATCTGAGAGCTGCAGAAAATCAGATTTTGTCTAATCCGATTAACACCTGAGGTGTCTTTACACTCATCTTGGATTTGTTTTGTTATATTCATGTTTTTCTTTATATTTTTATATCTGTTCTTAGGCTCTCTTATCCTCTGTTAATGTGTGTGTGCTCTGTTGAGGGCCTCTCTCGCCCCCTCCCTCAAGAGAGGGAGCTAAGGTATAGAATAAGCATGCCAATGCTATGAGAACAGTGTTTGCCGGGGGTACCTAAATGCATTAGAATAAGCTTTTCCAGATTTTTCCTTATGGGAGCGTTTGGATGGATGTGTGTGTGTGTGTGTGTGTGTGTGTGTCTGCGGCCATTCACCATATATAAGGCAGAGGCCGCTTTTAGAAGGAGAGATCCCACATTCGGCCTTCGGGACTCTCACAGGGCTTTAGCACTATCTTGTTAATTTGAAATAAAGTTGTTCATGTTTAATCCACAGAGTGTCTACAGAGCTTTCGTCTCCCCGCGTACACCACTGAGAATAAACACGTTTACATGCACTTGAGTCATCAGATGATGGGGAAACTCTGGGCTCTACATGAGTCAATAAACTCACAGAAGAAGACGTGACGTAAACGCAACATAAACCTCAAATTTAATGAAGCAGATTTTTTACATTATCTAGAAGATGAAGATTACTTAAATCCTCTATTTTGTGTTTGGTTTCAATGCTGCTCCAAAAGTGTTTCGCCGTGTCTCATGGATTTGCTGCTCACTTATTTCCGGTACCGCAGTCTGAACTCATGCATGCGCAGACTGAGAATTCGGAAAGAAATCAGAGTAAAAGTTCACAGCACTGAGAAATCTGATTACTGAGCTGAAATCCAGCCTCTTTATCAGATTTATTAATCGGGTTTCTAGACCTCAGTCTGATCTAAGAACTCAGAGTAAGAGTTCACAGCACTAAGAAATCTGATTACTGAGCTAAAATCCAGCCTCTTTATCAGATTTATTAATCAGGTTTCTAGACCTCTGTCTGATCTAAGAAATCAGAGTAAGAGTTCACAGCACTGAGAAATCTGATTACTGAGCTAAAATCCAGCCTCTTTATCAGATTTATTAATCGGGTTTCTAGACCTCAGTCTGATCTAAGAAATCAGAGTAAGAGTTCACAGCACTGAGAAATCTGATTACTGAGCTAAAATCCAGCCTCTTTATCCGATTTATTAATCGGGTTTCTAGACCTCAGTCTGATCTAAGAAATCAGAGTAAGAGTTCACAGCACTGAGAAATCTGATTACTGAGCTAAAATCCAGCCTCTTTATCAGATTTATTAATCAGGTTTCTAGACCTCAGTCTGGTCTAAGAAATCAGAGTAAGAGTTCACAGCACTGAGAAATCTGATTACTGAGCTAAAATCCAGCCTCTTTATCAGATTTATTAATCGGGTTTCTAGACCTCAGTCTGATCTAAGAACTCAGAGTAAGAGTTCACAGCACTAAGAAATCTGATTACTGAGCTAAAATCCAGCCTCTTTATCAGATTTATTAATCAGGTTTCTAGACCTCTGTCTGATCTAAGAAATCAGAGTAAGAGTTCACAGCACTGAGAAATCTGATTACTGAGCTAAAATCCAGCCTCTTTATCAGATTTATTAATCGGGTTTCTAGACCTCAGTCTGATCTAAGAAATCAGAGTAAGAGTTCACAGCACTGAGAAATCTGATTACTGAGCTAAAATCCAGCCTCTTTATCAGATTTATTAATCGGGTTTCTAGACCTCAGTCTGATCTAAGAAATCAGAGTAAGAGTCCACAGTGCTGAGAAATCTGATTACTGAGCTAAAATCCAGCCTCTTTATCAGATTTATTAATCGGGTTTCTAGACCTCAGTCTGATCTAAGAAATCAGAGTAAGAGTTCACAGCGCTGAGAAATCTGATTACTGAGCTAAAATCCAGCCTCTTTATCAGATTTATTAATCGGGTTTCTAGACCTCAGTCTGATCTAAGAAATCAGAGTAAGAGTTCACAGCGCTGAGAAATCTGATTACTGAGCTAAAATCCAGCCTCTTTATCAGATTTATTAATCGGGTTTCTAGACCTCAGTCTGATCTAAGAAATCAGAGTAAGAGTCCACAGCGCTGAAAAATCTGATTACTGAGCTAAAATCCAGCCTCTTTATCAGATTTATTAATCGGGTTTCTAGACCTCAGTCTGATCTAAGAAATCAGAGTAAGAGTTCACAGCACTGAGAAATCTGATTACTGAGCTAAAATCCAGCCTCTTTATCAGATTTATTAATCGGGTTTCTAGACCTCAGTCTGATCTAAGAAATCAGAGTAAGAGTCCACAGCGCTGAGAAATCTGATTACTGAGCTAAAATCCAGCCTCTTTATCAGATTTATTAATCGGGTTTCTAGACCTCAGTCTGATCTAAGAAATCAGAGTAAGAGTTCACAGCGCTGAGAAATCTGATTACTGAGCTAAAATCCAGCCTCTTTATCAGATTTATTAATCGGGTTTCTAGACCTCAGTCTGATCTAAGAAATCAGAGTAAGAGTTCACAGCGCTGAGAAATCTGATTACTGAGCTAAAATCCAGCCTCTTTATCAGATTTATTAATCGGGTTTCTAGACCTCAGTCTGATCTAAGAAATCAGAGTAAGAGTCCACAGCGCTGAAAAATCTGATTACTGAGCTAAAATCCAGCCTCTTTATCAGATTTATTAATCGGGTTTCTAGACCTCAGTCTGATCTAAGAAATCAGAGTAAGAGTTCACAGCGCTGAGAAATCTGATTACTGAGCTAAAATCCAGCCTCTTTATCAGATTTATTAATCGGGTTTCTAGACCTCAGTCTGATCTAAGAAATCAGAGTAAGAGTTCACAGCGCTGAGAAATCTGATTACTGAGCTAAAATCCAGCCTCTTTATCAGATTTATTAATCGGGTTTCTAGACCTCAGTCTGATCTAAGAAATCAGAGTAAGAGTCCACAGCGCTGAAAAATCTGATTACTGAGCTAAAATCCAGCCTCTTTATCAGATTTATTAATCGGGTTTCTAGACCTCAGTCTGATCTAAGAAATCAGAGTAAGAGTTCACAGCGCTGAGAAATCTGATTACTGAGCTAAAATCCAGCCTCTTTATCAGATTTATTAATCGGGTTTCTAGACCTCAGTCTGATCTAAGAAATCAGAGTAAGAGTCCACAGCGCTGAGAAATCTGATTACTGAGCTAAAATCCAGCCTATTTATCAGATTTATTAATCGGGTTTCTAGACCTCAGTCTGATCTAAGAAATCAGAGTAAGAGTTCACAGCACTGAGAAATCTGATTACTGAGCTAAAATCCAGCCTCTTTATCAGATTTATTAATTGGTTTCTAGACCTCAGTCTGATCTAAGAAATCAGAGTAAGAGTCCACAGTGCTGAGAAATCTGATTACTGAGCTAAAATCCAGCCTCTTTATCAGATTTATTAATTGGTTTCTAGACCTCAGTCTGATCTAAGAAATCAGAGTAAGAGTTCACAGCGCTGAGAAATCTGATTACTGAGCTAAAATCCTGCCTCTTTATCAGATTTCTGGATCAGAGTAAAAGTGTTTACATGACCAATTGAATAATCAGATACCTGCGGAAATCCGACTATGATCGGATCACTGAGTGCATGTTAAACACACTTATTGATTCTGAAGAGTTTTCCTTCTTCACAACAGACCATATCTCATGTAGAGAAACAGAAGTAGTTAATTTGAGGCTCACCGCTGAAATCAATGAACTCATCCAAACTGTGGCTCCTCCTCCTTTCCCTCTTCTCTCCTGCTTTTCTCACAACACACAGGTCATCTTTCTTGTTTCCTGCAGAGTAAAGAAACACATGTTGGTCCACACAAGAAAAAAAAAAATTTCATAATCAGAGCCTTGCCCCCTCTGTCAGGGTCTCATTCGAGAGGACGGATTAGTTTATTTTACTAGAAAAAAAAGTTTTCTTTTCAGTTTAGTGGCAGTGACGGATCATATCATCACCAAACTGTAATCAATTGCAAAGGTTTGCACACGTGCCCCTGGTCTAATAACGTGGTGTTGATTTTCTGTGTGAAAATCTGCAGAGAAGCACTTCTGTACACTTTAGTACACAGTTACTGTTTATTTACTGAATTTAACACATTGGAAATATTAAACAGAGGCCGGAGAAGAAGAAGTGCCGGTTGCTACAGTGAAATTGATAGACCACCACTGCATACACTGCACTACCGCTAAGACCACCAAAGCACGTTTGCCAGACCAACAACCCCAACCCAGCAATCTGAGTTCAGGAAAGTGAAAACAGCCCAGTGCCTCAGACTAATCGACAGGACTTAGTGAGAAACTTAGAAACTCACCCACCGCAGCTGCAGCCGAGGGGTGGGGGGAAGAAGGGAGGAGGCCCCTGGGTGGCTAGCAGGAGAAGTTCCGACGTGAAACCAGTGAATAAACAAGATCCAGCGAGCAGAGAAGGCAAAAATGGAAAAAAGGAACAGCAGCAGCAATAAAACACAACAGGGACAGAAGCTGGAGAGACAGAAGCTGGAGAGAAGAGTCAGCATCAGACGCACACTAGTTACATAACTGTTACTCTCGACCAGACACCAGAAACCCAGACCTAAGAGCTGGATTCTGCAGGGTGGAAGTGCCCACAGTTTCAGCCAAAGAGAAAAAAGGCCCTCGCAAATATCGCGAGGGTTGGTTCCACATTGCGGGGGCGCAATGTGAGTGTGGCCCTTGCCAGATGGGCATGTCCAGATTTGCAGGAGTTGATCACGACCATCTGGTCCATGCTCCAACTCAGGACTTACGTTCTTCAAAACAGGCCTAAAAAACAATGGCAGGAACGAGCAAGAGCTGCTAAAGACCTGCTAAGCTTGAAGACACTGTCGGACTTTATTGCAGATCCTAAAACCTTTTTTTGCATTTGGACTGGATTTAAAACAGACTACATTGGCAGAAGAAGAAACATGAACTCTCCAGAGGCTTCATTGGAATGGAAGAAAGTGTCAGACGCCTCTCCAGATTTCACACGTGAGTGTTTAAAATCAAATAAAGTTTTTTACCTTTTAAGACCAGCACAGCGAGTGATGATGTCATTTACATCACATAATAGTGCACACGCTTTCAAATATGGCATCGTAGCACTTGCTAGTAAAAGGTTGGACCCCCTTTTGCCTTCAGAACTGCTTTAATTCTTCATGCCATACTTTCAACAAGGTGTTGGAAACGTTCCTCAGAGATTCTGGTTGGTTATTAGAGTTACTGTTGCCTTTCTATCATCTGGAACCAGATAGAACCATTCTCCTCTGACCTCTCACATCAACAAGGCATTTCCGTCCACACAGCTGACCGCTCACTGGATATTTTCTCTCTTTCTTAATAAAGTGGCTGGGAGTGTACATTTTATCCAACCGCTTGGGTGGACAGTTTGTTAGGAGGACTGTTCTGACTTAAATTAACGTACAACATGACCTGTTCATTATAAGTCATCTATAATGAATCTAATCCAGTCTTTGTGTTGTTATCAGTAATACAGTATTGAATACCACAGCACAGCAATGTCATACTGTGCACATACTATGTGATTAAGTACTTTCTTAATGACATAGTATGTGCACAGTATGACATTCTGGACTGATATGTTTCTATGTTTTTCTGGCTTTCTCAAAAGGACCATTTTATATTGTGTGTTTTAATGTTTATATTATTTTTATAATATTTATTATATTATATTTAATATTTTCTTATGCTCCAGTTAATATTCTGCAGCAAAATCTCTGATCCGTGCACAGTTGGACACTCTGAAATGACAAGAATTGTTTTTGTGCACCATCAAGGGGTCTCAAACTAGAATTAAGTTCTCCACGGGGGCGTTAATCAAACACGACCCTTTTCCCTGACTTTCTTTAAATATATTCACAGCCAAAAAGAAAAGGCACCGGTGCAAATTCATTCATGGACCCCTAGATATTACTACTACTAATACTACTGCTATTAATATTAGTAGCATAATAATCTGTAGGTAGTCTGACCAGAGGAGGATGGGTCCCGCCCTTGTGAGCCTTGGTTCCTCCCAAGGTTTCTTCCTCGGCTCTGAGGGAGTTTCTCCTTGCCACTGTTGCCCCCGGCTTGCTCACCTGAGGTTATTACATTCATTTTCTGAAATTCTGTGAAGCTGCTTTGTGACAACAGTTGTAAAAAGTGTTACAAACAAATTTGACTTGATTTGATGGGGACAGAGTGAACATATGCCAAACAACTCTGTGCTGTACCAAAAAAAATAAAAAAATTTTGTGTGCAGCAGTGCTTAGTGAGGCAAGTAGCCTAGCAGCCAACTTCTCTACCTTTTATTTGCATCAGTATTACGTGATTATTATTATGTAACATGGATGTGCACAGGTAGTTACGTACTGTTTGAAGTGCCAGTATTTATATACTGAAATCATTGAGTACTCCTTACATTTCGTCACAGGTAGAGAAAATATACAGAGTACCAATTCAAAGAAACATCAATTTTATGTTTTAATAGGTTTTTAAAATGATTTTCTACTTTGAATCTACTTTGCTATTGACAGGGATGGGGGAGTAGCAAAGTAGCGCACTACTTTTTGCAGCTAGCTACACATCTTTGTAACTAATAGCTGTAGCACTTCTAAACTTTTGTGTAGCTATAGCGATAATTTTTGCTACAATTTTACTACAGGCTTCGGACAATCAGCGAAAATGTGAACCATAGAAAGTGGTCGGTAACTGGGCTGGTGGCGACTGCACAATCCTGACTGAGCCATGGACAATTCGAGCAAACAGTCAGCAGAAGTGAGCATATTTGCTTATAAACTCTTACGGATACTTGAATATCAGGATTAGTCAGAATGCACATCTCTACTCTCTATACAGGTATATGTATGTAGGTCATGTATGTGATTCCTGCAGAAGTACCTAGTTACGTTTGTTTACCTAGTTTTATGCATATAATCTGTCATTTTTAGCTGGAGGCGTAATCAAAACCACAATTTGCAAATTACACACTGTGGTGGGTTCCTGACCAAACCAGGGGCCTCTGACTGCCTGGGCAGAGTCCACTGCAGAAGTAAAACATAGATGAATGAATATTGCCTTATATGTAATGACTTAATAAATGCCCATGTCCTTACAATACATTAAAAACAAGAAAAAGCCCCCAACACTAAAAATGTGTGGAAATATAACTGCAGGAAATAATGGGTCATTGCACATCATTTGAGAATAAATTATTCCGGTTTCATTATGTTGTTCAAGGTGCACACAAACAAACATCAGCAGTTTATTTATGGGCCCATATTCAGCATTTTTCTTGTAATTAATATTTTTCCCTGAGGTTCATTTGAGACATTTGTGTGGTTTTATAAAAAACATTAATTACATTAAACATTAATTTTCCAACCAAACCTTCGTTTTCCGACCTCTATGTTCTTTCCATCACAGAATGGTTCTTCAGAACCAGGCTGTAGGTGGAACGTTTTTAGAAAGGTTTTTATGTAGCATCCAAACAGGCTTTTCTATTGTTATGATGTCAAGCTTGTAACAATAGAAGAACCCTTCCTGTGCTATATAAAAACCTTTTTAAAAAGGTTCTATGTAGAACCACCTACAGCGCATTCTTCATTGATCTAAAGAACCCTTTCAGTATGTGAGAGAGCTTTTAATCACGCAAAGGGTTCTCAGAGCACTCATGGTTCTTTATATAACTGTTTTCTTAACTAAAGGACCTTCAACTCAAACATCCACTGAGGGGCAGTTCAGCTCATCTCTGACCCTCAGAGGCCGAGTCGTGCTCTCTGCTCGTTCACCAGGGTTATGAAGATCGTAAGATCAGAAAAGTTGGAGTTCTCCAAAGTAAATTTCAGACAGGAGCTGCTCGTTTTGACAATCTCAAAACTGATTGAGCTTCTCAACTGTGCCATTCCAGAGCTCAGGGATGTCGTCAGTGTATCTAGTCCATGAAAAGGATCTGTTGATGCTTTGTGGACATCTTCCTAGAGTGGCTACAGTTATGTTGCAATGCGTGGAGCTACTGGCATACCCACGGCTGTCCCCTTAACCCGCAAATTATAATGATAATTGGGTCCTCAAGCCTAACATAACTTTCTTGGTAGGGAAATGCTAAATGTGATACTTAACATCAGTCAATGATGGCATCATCGTCATTATTCTTGTGGGATATTTAGTGTCACAACCAAAACTTGTAAACTGTCATAGGTAAATGTGTCTGAATGAACATAAGAACCAAACCTAGTTTCCTCCCCTAAAAGGAAAAACATATTTTTCCTCCTCAGGTCACAGCAAAGCGTCTGACACACTTGATGAAGAGAAGAGCAGGAAACTGAGAAGAAGCTGGAGTCTGGATCATCTTATTAATTTTTGTAGTGAATCTTGCATGGACGTTTGTGTTGTTCAGGAACGTAACTGATCAATCTAATTCACTACATTATTATCTCTGGACCTTTGATCGCTGTTCAGGACCCTTCCTACGAGCTTCAAAAAGGGAGTCTGCAAATGGTTTTGGAACAGCACCAGTCTGGGCACTGCAATGTGCTGTCAATGTATACTTCATCACCCATTTCATCACCCGAGTGGGTGAGAAGTCCCACCCACTGGCTTGCAGACACTCCTGTTTTATTTGGCACACTTGTGGTCCTGCGGTCCTCATTTGCATGTGCCTGCGACACCTGTGAGGCTGTACGAAGTCCATTTTCTCATTCTGCTCTTCAGAGAGGCGCTCATGATAAAATGGATTACGTATCATGAGGCCTTTGGAAAGGACCATATCAATGTGGACCCATCAGCCTCTACCCAGTCTCAGATAAGCCATGTCCTTTAAACATACCTCAGTTGGTATTAGGGGGCCCAATGTGTGCCAAGGAAACAACCCAGAAAAAAGGTTTAGATTATGGTTTCGTTAAGTTTAGGCCAAATTCTCACCCTGTCACCCTGTTTTTTTAGCACCTTAAACTGTCCAGTTTTGGGGAGGCTGTGTCCGCTGTCTTCTCAGATTCAAATTGGGTAGACAGAATTGGAAATCAATGCAGTCTCTGCTGTTGTAGCCCATCCACCCAAAAGTTCAGAGATGCTTTTTTGATCACTGCTGTTGTAAAGTATTCAGTACTCCCTGTAAACTCAAACAAATCTGGCCATTCTCTACTGACCTCTCTTATCAACAAAAGCCGGTTTGCCCACAGAATCGTCACTCCCTGGATGTTTTCACAGGTCACAGTACTTTATTAGTCCCAAAAAGGGCAATTCATTTGTAGCCTTCTCGTCCATACTCACGACTACACATATATACACCAAAAAAAAACCCAAATATAACAATCATTTAAAAAGACTGTTATCTGCATTTAATAGCTTGATAGCAGAAGGAATAAAAGATTTGGAATAGCGATTTGTTCTACTGAAGGGCATAATATAATGCCGACCTGACGGCATTACCGTAAATTCACTGGACAAAACATGATCACGCTGGGTGATCTTGCTTTCTGAGCCACTTGTTTCTCCCACAGGGAGACCAAGTCTCTCTGTCGGACTCCAATTATCTTTGAACAGATTTTTACAACGCCCTTCAGGCTATTCTTGTCCCTCACCGACAGCCCATTGAACCAACAGATAAACGAGAAAGTTAAAACACTTTCAATGAAAGACTGGTAGAAACTGTACAACACTGTATGACAAACATGAAACGAATTCAGCTTACGCAATAAATGAGCTCTTTGTTGACCCTTCTTAACAACCAGCTCTGTATTCGCATCAAGTTTACGCTGGGAATCGAACACTGTCCCTAAATACTTATGTGTCCACAATTTGTACCTCTTATCCATGTATGACACTAGCTATTTTTATTTTGCCTAAAATCAATGATTAATTCCTTAGTTTTTGACACATTAAGGTCAAGAAAGTGCTCATCACACCACATAACAAAAGCAGGAAGAGCACAACCGTGATCTGAATCTGAGCCCTGAAGAAGAGATAATAAGTCGTCAGAAAATTTTACAAGACAGCTGTTTTTCGCTCTATTCTGTTCAAACTCTAGACACTGTTCTGTTTGAAAATCTCACAAGATCAGTAGTTGTCTCTATTCCCATGTTTGATATCAACGTTAACTGAATCTCGTACCTGCAAGACTAGATGATTTGTGCTTCCACCACATGATCAGGTGATTGGATAACTGCATGACTGAGCAGCTGTACAAGTGTTTTCTGATAAAATGACCAGCGAGTCTATACTGAGTCCTTGTAGACTGCAAGTTGGCTCCTTTAAAGCTGTTAATTCATATTAAAAATAAGTGCGTGAAATCAAGTGCCATCAGAATAGTTTCTAATTTCCATATTAATTGCATATAATTTACATAAAGTATGAACATCATGAAAGATGTTTCAGGAGAGAGGCTGTAAGGTTTATCGTAGCAGCAGGTGGAGCTAACTCAGAAAGCAAGATTTTCAAATCAGCTAACACCGACTTAATAATTACTTTGATACTTTCTTTTCAGGTGTTTATCTATGGCACCTAACACAATTTTAATATGATCAGCTACATCTGAAAACTGATTTTTATTAAATGAACCAAACATGGCTCCATAAGGAGTCTGAAAAAGCCTCGTCTGGTGCCATGGCCAAAACAGAGAAATAATCACGCAGATAATCAAGTCCAAAAATAATGAGTAATCTTAAAACACTTTTGTGTGGATGGGCAAAACACAGCTTTTTAAAAAAATACTGACATCCCTACTAGAAAAAAGTATGAATTAAACCAGCACAGCTGGTTACCAGTAAAACCATGTATGTTGTGTTTTGGGAGTTGATATGCTGGTTAACAAGCATGTCCATGCTGGGTGACCAGCTTGAATTGAAGTTTCAACCATTTGTCTCTGTGTCTGGTCAGTGTGAAACTAGACCTCTGCATTTAACCCATCCGTGCAGTGAAACACCCACATACATGCACACTAGTGAACACACACACACTAGGGGGCAGCGAGCACACTTACCCGGAGTGGTGGGCAGCCCTATCCACAGCGCCCAGGGAGTAATTGGGGGTTAGGTGCCTCACTCAAGGACACTTCCGTCATGGACTGTCAGCCGAGGGGAATGAACTAAATTTTAACTAATGAACTAATTTTTTTGCAGTACTTGAAGGCCAGATTCCATGTCGAGCCTGTCACTGGGGTTATTGCTCTGTCATTGGCTTAGTGGCAGTTTAGTCTTAGTTTAACACAAGTTTGGCTAAAGCAGTAAATTCCGGGGTTTAACGCACAGCTGTGTGTTGAAGTAAACCTAACCGCTCTGTTAAAACGAGCACAAGTTGACCTGATTCACCATAAAACGTCCACTAAACTGAATGTGCTGTCAAATGACATCATGATCAGCCCAACTAAAACAAAGCATCACATGATAAGGACACATATTTAGCTAAACTCTAAACCATAGCTAAGCTAATGACAGTGCAATTGCCCTTCAGTGTTTAGTGGCTGGATTCCATTTGGGGTCTGTATGCACTTTGCATTAACTTCATGTTTAAACAGAGCATTTGTTGATGAAACTTGTTGTGTAACTGCTCACTGTACAAACTGCAGCTAGGTCTCATCGGGTCAAACTGGGGATGCATTTTAGTGAAAATTGTAATCGGAATCCAGCCAAAGTTATGATCCACACCTGTGAACAGGCTCTTACACTTTTCACTGAAATACACTTCAAAAATGAGTGTGATGAATATGTGCTTATGTGGCAGTGTGATGTTGTTACACTAGATTATTCACTTAAGGGATTTTATTTTGAAATCAGCAAGGGCTTTTAATTGTTGGAGCAATTCATTGAGGAGAGAAAGGGGGACTATGAAATGTAAAATGCTATCTGTAAAACTCTTAGTTCTAATTATTTTATAGTTTCTTTTGGCTACTGCAAATAATCTAGCTTGAGAAATATATAAAAGAGAACTTTGATCTACTAGAGCAAGATCAATATGGGCGGAGTTTTAGCAGCCTTTACTTGAGTGGAGCACGGAAGAAAGCTGTAGCCCCACCTTTCGTCCTCTTTGGAAAACGCCACTGTGAGAGAAGGTATGTGCGCGCGCAGCTCCGTTATTTTAAGTTAAAACACACTTTGTATTTTCCAGTTTTTGACCTAAAACGAGTTCATTCAGTCACAAAAACATTATAGCACCCACTGGTTAGGCCGTTGTGCAGTTAACACTCTGTTTTATGAGGTTTTGATACGTTTGTATTCGCTGTTGGCCACGAGTTCTGTTAAGGTGGAATGTTAAGGTGGAATGCTAATTATGAAGTAGGGATGCTAATTGTTCACCGTATCTTTCTTCTTTTTCTTTTGCTTAATATGATCAGATTAAACTGGCAGTGCAGGCATTTGTTTGTTTTTAAAGAAGAGCTGTAACTTTTATTTTTGCAATTTTAGGGTTTGTATAATTCGGGTAGTGTAGCAGCTTTGTTGTAATCTGAGTGCACGGTGTTTAACAGGCGCAGCTGAGGGCACGAGAGAGAGAGAAACTAATGAAGCCTGTTTATTCGCCTTTTGTAAACTCTGTGCAGGTATGTTGAGTTATATTGTCAAATGTTAATCTTATACTGTTCAACAAATGGGGAGCGTGTACAGTTTACAGTTTGCTTTATATGTATTTTTTTTTTTATTATTATTTTCTTTTAATGAATGATTGATGAAATATGTCCTCTTTGGAAAACGCCACTGTGAGAGAAGGCGCAGCTGAGGGCACGAGAGAGAGAAACTAATGAAGCCTGTTTATTCGCCTTTTGTAAACTCTGTGCAGGTGGAGAAAATAAATGCTCCCTCATGTTAAGCTGGTGTGCTAATGTCATCACTCCCACAATGCATCATTAAAACCCTACACAAAGCAGAAGTAATTCCGTTACAAAGTGGTGCCGTGACCGTGGCTGATGACTGGTCAGCAGACTGCAGACCACCGTGCGTGCTGCTGAGTGATGACTACGCTACAGGGAGGCTTGAGCTGCTCCAATGAAGAATCCTGATCTGGGGAGCTTCTCCTAAAATTCTGGTTTGAACCTTATTGAGCAAAGAACATTTTGGTTACAGTAACAGTTTTCTTTGGTGCAACAGTGTGATTCCTTTTTTTTTAGGACATGTCTTCACTATAATGTGAAATATTTATTTTTTTGTATAGTGGAGTAGATTTGCTAAGCTGTTTGCATTCTAATAAGCATGGAGGACATAGTAAATGATGGGGCGAGTTGTAAGGCCAGTCAGTTCAGTATTGGGAGGGGCAGGGGTTTTTTACTTTCTACTCCTTATACTGAGAAAAGTGTCATGTTTGCTAGCCCTGAACTCACAGGCACAGGCAGGGGTAGACTACTTGATCAGTCTGAGAGGGCAATTCCTGCATTCACCTTTAGCCCAGACAATACACATGAGAGATACTCTGACCACAATATAGCTAGTAGTCATATTACTGCCTTGATTCATCAGATAGGTTCAGAGATTGGTGCATCTGTTCGAGCAAATCTGTCGCGCAGTGCGGAAGCTGATTCAGTCTTCGGGGCTCATAATGAACCAACATCGCCTGCTTCTAGCCCTAGTCAGTTGAGTGCTACAGTCATTGATGCATCCAAGCTAAATTTAGTGCTCAAGTCAGATGTAAGTGCACCTCCATACTTTCGGGGTGATAACTCTGATAGGTGTACCATATTTGAATGGGAAGAGCTGATGAGAGTTTACCTTGGCAAGAAAGACTGCTCTGATTCAGAGTTAGTGTGTGAGATACTCAATAGGCTCATGGGTCGTGCAAGAGATATAACAAAGGTCTGGATGCGAAATAACTCAGGAACTACTGATGCAAATGCAGTTTTTGCAATCTTGAGGCAGCACTTTAGTGAGTCTGTCAGTTCAGGGTTACCTTTGGCTGATTTTTATGCAATAAAACCACATGCTAGTGAGAACTCATTGGATTATTGGATAAGGTTGAATCAAGCGGCAGAAGTGGCTGAGCAAAGCCTTAGTAGTGAAGGGAGAGCTATGTTTAATCGTAGTATGGAACTAGCGGTTATGTTTGTTCAAAACTGCCCAGACAAAGATCTTTCCCTGGTGTTTAAGAGCAAAGCAGTCCGTTCTTGGACAGCTTGTGAAGTCCAAGAACGCTTGGATGAGTTCCTAAGGGAACGTAAGGCAAAGAAGTGTCCCGTTAAACAAAATGCAATGGGAATCTCAGAAGAGTCTCAGGAGAGTGTGGGTAACAACTGTCGGACAAACTCACACAATAGTAACAGTTGTGAGCCAGAACAAGCACCCAGCATTTTAGAGAAAACCACCCTTGACAGAGTCCTGAACATGCTGGAGAAAGCCCTTGTGAGTAATTCCCAGTCTGCACGCCTTGCCCCTACTAAGAGCCTAGCTAAACGACCCAGAGTGTGTAAAGTCTGTAGCAGTTCAGAACACACTACCAATGTCCACTGCAGGATGCACAAACTTTGTTTTAAATGCTTTTCTCCGGGGCATGTCAGTTACAACTGTGTTGTGGACGGTTGTCAGACTGCAGATTCAAAGCGAACGGAGAGAATTCAGGAAAACTAGAGAGCCTTGTGTTGAAGGAGGTAAATACGGGGCTCATCAACGACACCTCCGCTGATGACATTGAGTCTGTTTACCATTATTATTGTGAATCAGCAGCAAAAGACAAGACCGTGATCTTCCAAAACTCATTGAGAACAGCACAAAGTGAAGATTTGTTCTACACCTCTGTGTTAGTGCAAGATAAATTTGAAATCCAGGGAATGTTGGATAGTGGATCAATGGCAACCACTCTGTGTGCAGATATTGTTCCACAACTAAGAGATGCAGGCATAGTTGATGAAGACTTTTTGTCTCCTTCAGATGTTATCTTGGTAGGTTGTGGTGGGAAGCAAACTAGACCAGAGGGCATCTGTAACTTGAAGCTTGAGTTATACGGTTTCAGCTTTGTGGTCCCTGTTCTTGTTGTGGATGGCCAGACTGACCAGCTGATCTTGGGCACTAACGTCTTGAAACCGTTGATCAGACAATTCAAGAACAATGATGGTTACTGGAGAGTCATGAGTAAACCTGATAATTCATGCCAGTCCACCAACAGTCAGTTTTTACGTCTGTTGTCCAATCTTGAAAGATGGAGAGGAGAGACTATTCCAGATAAAATTGGGACAGTGAAGCTGATGAGCGCAGTGACCCTTAAGCCATTGAGTGAACATCTGGTATGGGCTCGCTTGCCACCAGATTCTAAACTTTCTATTGGTAGCACTGTTGTTATTGAGCCCAGCACGTCTCGTTGTGTGCCTCGCAACACACTGGTAGGCCGTGTAGTTTCACCTCTTTGGGGGGATGGATGGCTCCCGGTAAAAATAGTGAACCCAACAACAGCTGAGATCACTTTGAGGAGGAATGCTAAAGTAGCAGATGTCTTCCCTTGTATAGCTTTGGAGGATCTTGAAAGCATCAAGGATGTTTCTACTCATCAAAATGTGGGAGCGCTGCGCCGTGAAAGTTCAGAGGGAAGCCTCACAGCTAAAAGCTTTGTGAAAGGTTCCAGTACAAGCAGTGACAGTAAGTTGACCAGCCTTGGACTTCAGGGCATAAATGTTGAAGACTGTCAAGTGTCACCCTTTTGGAAAAGCAAGCTTGTGGACCTCATTGTTAAGTATGACACTGTGTTTTCCAGACATAGCCTAGATTGGGGAGAAGCACAAGGGTTTTGTCACAGAATTCGCCTGACTGATGATAGACCATTTCGACTTCCATATCGGAGGCTCTCTCCAGCCCACTATCAAAAACTACGACAAACTTTGGATGAAATGGAAGAAAAGGAGATCATCAGAAAGTCCAGTAGTGAATTTGCATCGCCATTGGTTCTAGTTTGGAAAAAAAAATGGTGAACTAGGAATCTGTGCAGACTTCCGATGGCTGAATGCGCGTACTGTGAAGGATGCGCACCCTCTCCCTCATCAGGCTGATGTCCTTGCCGCATTGGGGGGTAACGCGTTCTTTAGTACCATGGATCTGACTTCCGGGTACTACAATGTCCCATTGCATGAAGACGATAAGAAATACACAGCATTCTCCTCACCATTGGGATTACATGAGTACAATCGTTTACCACAGGGACTATGCAACAGTCCTGCCACCTTCATGAGAATGATGTTGACAATTTTTGGTGATCAAAATTTTTTGAGTCTTCTTTGCTATTTGGATGACGTGTTAGTTTTTGCTAAGTCTGAGGAAGAAAGCCTGCAAAGACTCGAGATGGTGTTTCAGCGCCTCAGGGCACACAACTTGAAACTGTCCCCATCTAAGTGCCAGTTTTTAAGGAGATCAGTTAAATTTTTAGGTCACATTGTGTCTGAAGATGGTGTGGCCACTGATCCAGCCAAGGTGGAAGCGATTGTAAATGTGACAGAACAGCAGCTCATGGAAAATGATGGTGCCACCCCCTCAACAGATAAGATAAGATCATTTTTAGGCATGATTGTTTATTACCAACACTTCATTGAACACTGTTCCACGCTAGCGAAGCCACTGTTTCAGCTTATAGCCGGTCAGAAAAAGCCTTGAAAGGGCAAAGGTGCCAAGAAACCCTCCCAGACTCGTAGACTCACGCCGGCTGACTGGACCATTGACTGTAAACAAGCTCTACAAAATTTGAAGGCAGCCTTGATTAATCAAGCGTTGCTGGCACATCCAGATTTTTCAAAACCTTTCCTACTGTCCGTTGATGCCTCCACCAGTGGTCTTGGAGCTGTACTCTCTCAGCTTCAGGGTGGTTGTGACACAGCAAGACCTATAGCTTTTGCCAGCAAATCCCTCAATCATGCACAGTCGAAATATCCAGCTCACAGACTCGAATTTTTGGCTATGAAGTGGGCCATACATGACAAATTCAGTCACTGGCTACGGGGACACCGGTTTACTGTGTGGACAGATAATAATCCACTCAAGTATATTCTGACAAAACCGAAACTTGATGCTTGTGAGCAAAGGTGGGTGGCAAAATTAGCTCCCTTTGATTTCGACATTCAGTATATCCCTGGAGCTAAAAACATTGTTGCGGATGCTTTAAGTAGGGAGCCATTTGTCAAACCACGGATCATGAGCAGACTGACTAGGACTCCCTATAAGGTATTGTTGCATGAAGCGGAGACTTTGAATGTGGATGATGTTCAGGACATGTTTCGGTTGTCCTGTGAGATGCCCGAGGCAAACCGGTCTTGTGAGGCTGTTCCTTGCGATGTTTTGCATAGCCAACAGTCTAACCCGGTGTTGGGTGACACTGCGGGACGGTTGTCACGGGAAGAGGTATCTGCTGTGTTAGTCACATTGTCGCTGGAAGGAAGGTGCTACTCTGAGAGCTGTCTGTCATGTGCAGCATCTGGAGAAGTTGATGGTACCAGGGCCGAACCCGCTACCTGTCTTTTCTCATGAGGAATTACTCGATAAGCAGTGTAAAGACCCTGTCATTAGCAGAGTGAAGTTCTTTGTAGAGCGAGGGAGGAGGCCATCTAGGAGGGAAAGGGTTCATGAGCCCAGAGAAACCATACACACTCTAAAGCAGTGGGGCAAACTTACGATACGCATGGGTATACTGTATCGTTTGACGAAACAACCAGCATCTAAAAAGAGGCTGTTTCAATATGTCGTTCCAGCAGCTCTGAGAAATCAGGTCGTGAAGGGGATACATGATGAAGCTGGCCACCAAGGGCAACAGCGTACTCTGTGGCTTGGAAGGCAAAGATTCTACTGGGATTCCATGGGGAGAGACATTAAAGAGTATGTTACACGTTGCAAGAGGTGCATCTTGGGAAAGTCACCGGAACCAGAGGCTAGGGCGCCACTTGTTTCTGTGACAACAACTGCACCATTGGAGTTAGTGTGTGTTGACTTTTGGTCTGCAGAGGATGCAAATAACAAATCTGTTGATGTACTTGTCATAACTGATCATTTCACGAAGCTTGCTTGTGCGTACCATTGCTCAAATCAGTCTGTGAAGACAGTTGCCCGTCTACTGTGGAATAATTTCTTCTGTATATATGGCTTCCCAAAGCGCCTACATTCTGACAGGGGAGCAAACTTTGAAAGTTCTCTCATTGCTGAATTACTGCTACTAGCAGGAGTCAGCAAATCACATACCACACCGTACCACCCAATGGGCAATGGGCAGGCGGAACGTTTTAGCAGAACGCTGGGAAATATGATTCGGACACTCCCACCTAGGTCAAAAGCCAAATGGCCACAGTTGTTGAATACTCTGGCTTTTGCATATAATTGCACTGTGCATGAGACCACTGGCTTCCCACCTTTCTTTCTCATGTTTGGTCGTACCCCCCGTCTACCAGTAGATGTCATGTTCGAGAGCGTCATTTTGGATGATGAAACAGTCGATGTGGATAGGTATGTCCAGTCTCTGGGGGAAGATCTCAGGGAAGCTTTGTCACTGGCTCAGATGCATGTAAAACGTCAGCAGAACAAGCAAGCTGAGAACTACAATCGCAACTGTAAAGGACAGTCTCTAGATGTGGGAGACAGAGTTCTTCTTGTGAATAAAGGTGAGAGAGGTAAAAAGAAATTGGCTGATCACTGGGAGAACACAGTCTATGTGGTGGTGAACACGACCGACTCACTGAACATTTACAGGATTCGTAATCCTAGTACGGGACGGACTAAGACAGTTCATCGCAATTTGCTAATGCCAGTGAACTTTTTGCCAGTGCCTTCGTGGGGTGAGTCTGAGCAGCAGGGCTCCTACAGCACAGACAGTATAAGCCATAACATGTCGATGATTGAGGGTCAGACTGATTTGTGCGATGACAGGACAACCCAATGGGTCGCTGATTTACAGGACACTCCAGAGGTGGGACAAAGTGAGGATGCAGAGGACTGGTCCGGAGAGAAAGGGAGAGGCAGTCTTGATTTTGAAGATGTGGCAGGAACCCAACGGGAGGATGGTCAGGGTGAACCAGTCATAGGTCTGGATGATACAGCCTGCACCGGGTCTGCAGGAAATTCTCAGTGTCAACCACATTCATTGTCATGTCATGGTGACACTGAGCATGTCGAGATCAGCTCTACAACCATTAGGTCTCGTAATAACATGGTATCTTCCGTTTCAGTAGAAGACACTTTGCCTCCGAACACTCTAGAGTCATCTTCACCTTCATCCAAGGTTACTCAAACTGATAGAATACGCACCAGGCTAGGAAGATTTATTAAACCAGTGAATAGACTCATCCAAACTATGTCTGCTCAAAGTCTTAAGCAATTAGTAAACTCTCATTAATGAGGTATCGAGGCATTTTTTTCTTTTCTTCTTTCTTTCACATAAACACCTACATAGAATAATCTTTGGGAAGGAGAAATCTTTTTCTTTAGATTGTAGTGTCTGTCGTTTTGGACATGCTGAGGTAACTAGTGCTGTAGTCTGCATTCAGAACTGTGTACATGGCATTGTTTTCTATAGCCAAATTGGGGATTAGCTACCCCTAGTTTGTCTTAATCCTTAATGGGATAGCTTTATAGCTGAGTGACCACTCCTGGTTTTATGTTGAGGGGCTACATCCTAGTTTTGGGAATTTATGGATGTTTTGTTTTTTTTCCATTAGTGTATATATTGGAAGGTGATCTATATGTGTTGTAGATCGCTAGTTCATAATCTAGTGTAAAACAGTGGGGGAGAATGTGGCAGTGTGATGTTGTTACACTAGATTATTCACTTAAGGGATTTTATTTTGAAATCAGCAAGGGCTTTTAATTGTTGGAGCAATTCATTGAGGAGAGAAAGGGGGACTATGAAATGTAAAATGCTATCTGTAAAACTCTTAGTTCTAATTATTTTATAGTTTCTTTTGGCTACTGCAAATAATCTAGCTTGAGAAATATATAAAAGAGTACTTTGATTTACTAGAGCAAGATCAATATGGGCGGAGTTTTAGCAGCCTTTACTTGAGTGGAGCACGGAAGAAAGCTGTAGCCCCACCTTTCGTCCTCTTTGGAAAACGCCACTGTGAGAGAAGGTATGTGCGCGCGCAGCTCCGTTATTTTAAGTTAAAACACACTTTGTATTTTCCAGTTTTTGACCTAAAACGAGTTCATTCAGTCACAAAAACATTATAGCACCCACTGGTTAGGCCGTTGTGCAGTTAACACTCTGTTTTATGAGGTTTTGATACGTTTGTATTCGCTGTTGGCCACGAGTTCTGTTAAGGTGGAATGTTAAGGTGGAATGCTAATTATGAAGTAGGGATGCTAATTGTTCACCGTATCTTTCTTCTTTTTCTTTTGCTTAATATGATCAGATTAAACGGGCAGTGCAGGCATTTGTTTGTTTTTAAAGAAGAGCTGTAACTTTTATTTTTGCAATTTTAGGGTTTGTATAATTCGGGTAGTGTAGCAGCTTTGTTGTAATCTGAGTGCACGGTGTTTAACAGGCGCAGCTGAGGGCACGAGAGAGAGAAACTAATGAAGCCTGTTTATTCGCCTTTTGTAAACTCTGTGCAGGTATGTTGAGTTATATTGTCAAATGTTAATCTTATACTGTTCAACAAATGGGGAGCGTGTACAGTTTACAGTTTGCTTTATATGTATTTTTTTTTTATTATTATTTTCTTTTAATGAATGATTGATGAAATATGTCCTCTTTGGAAAACGCCACTGTGAGAGAAGGCGCAGCTGAGGGCACGAGAGAGAGAAACTAATGAAGCCTGTTTATTCGCCTTTTGTAAACTCTGTGCAGGTGGAGAAAATAAATGCTCCCTCATGTTAAGCTGGTGTGCTAATGTCATCACTCCCACAATGCATCATTAAAACCCTACACAACGCAGAAGTAATCCCGTTACACTTACAATAAGCTGTGCTTATTTTATTTTAAAACTATATTTTAACAAGGTGTTTCTAAACAAAATGTATTATTTATATGTTTACAAACCTGTACCTCAATGACGTGTGCTTGAAATGCTCACAATAAAATATTCATTATTCGCAGTATGATATTATTAGTGGTAAATGTGATTTTTGGTCATACTGAATGTGTAAACATAAAATACGTCCACTTAAAAATAGCAAAGCTTATAATATCAATTAAAAAAAATCATGTCAGGTCAATAGGATGTCAGTATACTTAAATCAAAGAGAAGGGCTCTATAATGTGATTGTTACTCAAGGTAATAGATTTTATAATACCACCCCATTTCCAAAAAGTTGGGATGCTTTGCAAAATGTAAATAAAGATAAAATGTAATGTGCAAATCATTTAAACCCTTTATTTAATTGAAAATAATACAAAGATGATACATCAGAAATTGAAACTGAGAATTTTTATGCCCATTTTAAATTTGATGCCAGCAATACATTTTAAAACTGGCTGGTAAAGATGGTAATGCTAAAAAAAAATTAAATAAAATAAAACACCTGATGGTTGATTGGCAGTAGGTCTGTAACATGATTGGGCATAAAAAGCATCTCATAGAGGTGGAGTTATTCAGAAGTAAAGATGAGGAGGGTTCACCAGTCTGTGAAAGACTGCACCATCAAATAGAGCAACATCCATCCATCCATTTTCTAAGCCGCTTCTCCGTCAGGGTCGCGGGGGGGTGCTGGAGCCTATCCCAGTGGTCATCGGGCGGAAGGCAGGATACACCCTGGACAGGTCGCCAAGCCATCGCAGGGCAGACAGACAGACACTCACACCCAGGGGCAATTTAGCATGTCCAGTCAGCCTGACTGCATGTCTTTGGACTGTGGGAGGAAACACGAGAACATGCAAACTCCACACAGAGAGGACCCCGGTTACCCGGCCGGGGGATCGAACCCAGGCCCTCCTCGCTGTGAGGTGACTGCACCACCCTCCGCGCCACCGTGCTATCCCCAAATAGAGCAACAGTTCAAGAATAATGTTTCTTAACATAAAATAGCAAAGAACTTTTACAGTACAGAATATCAAAGATTCAGAGAATCTGGAAAAATCTCTATGTGAGGGACGAGGCCAAAAACCAGTATTAGCTGGCTGTGATCTTTGGGCCCTCGGGGGGCCCATTTGGGGGGCCCATTTGAAATGGACTGAGGGGAAGTGAAAGTGTCCTGTGATCTGACAAATCAATCTAAAATTATTTTTGGAAAATTACAGTAATTGGTCTCCTCAGTTCCCAAACGCTTAGTGTTGTTAAAATATGAGGTGATGAAACACAGTAGTAAACATACTACTAACAACTAACACAGTAAAAATATGATTTACATGATTTGCATATCAATGCATTCTATTTATATTTGTATTCTGCACAGCGTCTCAACTTTTTTGGAACTGGGGCTGTACCTGAAAAATTAAAACCTGACTTTCCCTTCGACAGCTTGGCAGTCCAACACATTCAAAATTATTGGCCTAAGGTTTCTGTGCTGCATGGAGTTTCATTTCTAAGACTCTAAATGAGATGTCCAAGGACAGCTAAGGCTTCTTTAGGGGACCCTAAGCAAAAACATAAATTGAATTATCAAAACTATCAACAAAGGTTCTTTAACTGTGGGTTAATGTTACATTTTTACTTTGTAAAAGTAAACCAACATCCTATTCAAATTATATTAGCTTCTGGAAGTGACTCCAGATTAATCAGTTCCTGATTAAGAGATAAAATTGGATTCTATGTCATTTATTAAACAATGATAGCTGCTTGTTAGCTCTGACCATCTTACCTTGCTAGAAATGTATTGGTCACCATGGCTGCCAAACCAAACTTTTCCTGCTTTTCCCCAAATTTCCTGAACAAAATGGTTCTACTTACCAGTCTGGGAGTAACAGGCTCAGAACACACTTTGCAGGATGCTTTACATTTACGCAACTCACCTGAAACTTGTAGGTTTCAAGCAGCTCAAGATGCATGAAAGGTTCACCGTTTCAAGCCAGCCTTGAAAGACCATCAGCTGCCCGTGTGTGTGTGTGTGTGTGTGTGTGTGTGTGTGTGTGTGTGTGTGTGTGTGTGTGTGTGTGTGTGTGTGTGTGTCTCAGACAAAATGAAAAGGTCTTTGTGGTTATGAGAGAAAACGTTTATTCACTGAAAAGATTCACAGAGGCTCAAACATTGAAATCAGAGATATCTCAGAGAACACCATTTCCAACACACAGCTACATTAGTTTTACTTGACGCTCCTTCCAAACGGGGAGAAAATGTAGAACGGTAAACATGGTCCATGTGGCTCTGAGATAAAGGAGGAGACGGAGGCTGAATCGGTAAGTAATGCTAATGAGTCTGTGTACATTCAGCTCTATCAGTAAAGCAATAACAGTCAGTGCATCATGGGAAAAGGGTCTATAAAAGAGGGAAAGGAAAAAGCACTGTAATCCTGCATTGTGGGTTTCGTGTGGCAGCAACTTCAGTGAGGATTCATGTTGGCTTTTAGCCTCTATTCAAGCTGTACTATCAGAGTGAAAGTGTTGTTCTATTAGATACTGAACTGTAGGGATCAGCATGAAGCTTCTGAAGTCAAAGCTTCTTATGCTTTAGAAGGTTTAGTACATAAGGTTTTGTACTAGAACCAACACTTTCACCAGTACAGCAGGGCTAAAGTCAAGTACAATGAAAACTACAGAAGTTCTCACATCTTTAACAGGGTTTAGAGCAGTGGTCTCTCTCTCCTCCTCAAGATCTACTTTCCTGAGATCCGTTCCAACCTGCATCCAAGATGAAGTGAATTAGCTGGAGAAGATGTGGTTGGAAACAGACTTGGCAAGAAGGTAGATCTCCAGAACCAGAGCTGGTAAATATTAGATAAAAGAACTGCAGCTTAGGAACCTTCAAACGGTGTTCAACACCGCAATGCAAGCACTGTGGTCCTCCTCCATGATGTCCCTCAGCTCCAGGAAGCACTGAAAAGGAGCAAAATGGACCTGCTGAGCCTGTGAACACTGCAGATGAGCAGATTATCAACACAAATGACAAAGGGTCAATGATCCATCAGGTTGCATCACCATTCCTGGAGCCATTAGACTCAATATTCGGACAATGTTATGACTTTGGATAATTCACAACACTTAACTATCACATAAAACTGCCCATGTAAAAGCTTCACTATCAAATAGTTTAAACTGGGGCTGCTCAAAGTCCAGAGACCAATCCCAGCTTCAAACTGAAGCTTTCTGCAGAAGTTCTTAACCTATTATTCTTGGTGTGCCATCTGATGTTCCTGTACTGTTCACTCACAAAAGCTCTCCAGAAGATGCCACAGATGTGATCCAAGTGTACCGAGCGCTCTCGCACTGGGCGGGGAGTACTTTTCAGTGCGGCGAAAAGCATTCACAGATTAAAATCCTCTGTTTTTAAAAACACACAGTTAAAATATAAAAAAAGGCAAAGTGAACACAAAAATACAAACACAGTCAGAGAGACTATTAACAATGCTGAACTGAAAACCAGAGGCCAATCACAGTCCTTATTATCCGTGTACGACTGGACAGACATCCTCACTCAGATTAGCCCCTCCCATCTAAACTGCTGGTGTACGTTAGACTTGTAATTTTGTAATGACATCATTTCTTCAACTGAAGAGCAGGAAACAGAAGAACGAAGGGGTTTCCTTTAAGAAACAAAGTGTTCAAGGTCATCCTCGAATAGGTTCTTATGGAGCTCTGGCTAAAACAGCCATTTCAGTCAACTAGGACTCGTTTGAGACCTCCTTGGCATTTCCAGAACGTCCACAAGGGGTCAAATGAGTAATCAAAACGTAGAAATTCCAACTGAACAGGTGTTTTTTTTTTTTTTTCCTCTTTTCATTTTTTGGTAGGCGTAGACGATAAATGAAGTCAAACAGCTGATTGCCGAGATCCAGAAACAGCAGAGGGAAGAGAAGCAGAGCTGAATCGGAGATGGAGAAACCGTGACGTCTCATTCGCTGAAGCTCAGGCTGAAGTCCCAGAGAAAGCTTTAAACACACAAGGCTCGGGGGAACCTGAGGAAGAGTGATTAAAAAGTCAGTCAGCCATATGGATTCACTCAAAGACTTACACTCCTGTCCACACCTACGAATAAGGAACCAGCTAAAGTGTCACTCGAGCACCTCATGTGGGTTTGTTTTTGTGCCTGGTGAACAGTGATGCAGGTTAATGAGATTCACACGTTTTAATATTTCACACTCATGCAGAACAAAACTAATGACTGAATATGGATCTGCATCAATCACAACTGAAGTCCAAGAACATCACCCCTACCACAAGCAACGGTCTGGACCAGGGCTGAGCGATGCGACAATATTGGCCACACTTTATTTGGATGGTGCTCCATAGATGACCTACAGATACTTAAATTACAAACAGACTTTCTGGTGATGCTCAGTTGAGTCTCCACAACATTAACGCTAGGGTTAGGAGTAGGTTTAGGTTTAGTGTTGAAGTAAAGGTTGTTTTCAGACTCAACTTCAGTTGAGACTTCACTCAAGTTCAGTTGCATTTCATTGATATTTTGTTGAACGTTAGTTAAAGACAGACTGACCAACCACAAAGCATCTACAGTGGACCATCCAAATAAAGCGTCACCACAATATTTATCGTAACTGTGATAAATTGTGTCAGAATATCTTTTCTGAGCATATTGTGGAAATCATCCGTACTTTCCCACCTGCATGTTTGACTGCAACAAGACCTAAAAGACCTATTAAGCTGGACTGAGTACAGTGCAGTATATTGCTGTTGTTGGAAGAAAACCTCGTATCTCCAAAATTAGAACTTTGCAGAAAGAAAAAAAAAAAAAAAAAAACCTGCTGTAGTTTTAATGCAAGTCAATGGAACCAGACGTCTTTCCAAGTCTTTCTGGGCCGTTTCTTTTACTCCGTTCATCAAGAAATTTACACACAATGTAAAGGGCAACAGGTCCTTTGAAATTATGTCAAAAACTGAAAAATGGAGATACGAGGTTTTCTTCCGACAGCAGGGATATGAAGGTTTTTTTTTTTGTTTGTTTTTTTTTTTTAAACATTGCACAATATAGTGATTGGATCAACCATCAGGTGCCAAGCGCCTCTACTGAACTGGGAAAATCTGCTTTCAGTTACAGCACCTGTGAGCTGGAATTCCATACAGGAATCTCTAAAGCGTCACTCACTGGTGTGACTACCTCCAATCAGCCTGCAACTGTTGCTTGACAACTGCAACTGTTGTTACTTGACTTTAGTTAACTTTTAATATGATTTGTGGTATGTTTTAATTATTCTTTCATTTTTCTCCATTTTCATTCATTTTAACATATGCTACTGTTTTATACCTGTTATTTCTATATTTATTATTTTTTTATTTATCTTTATTTTAACTTATTCATTAAAAGTTACTATGTTGTTGTCATTTTTGTGGCTTATTGATTTAACTTTTTATTTACTACTATTACTTTTTTAGCTTTGATTCGTCTTTACTATTTAACTTCTCAACCCGTTTTCCATGTTGGCTTGGCTACATTGTAAAGGAGTGTCTCACTCAATGTACTCAGAGTTTCAATAAAGGTTGATTGATTGATTGAAAGAAGAATATTTGTGAAATCTTAATTATTGTGCTATTAAATTTTTTCCATATTGCCCAGCTCGTAGTCTGGGCATGTATATTCATGACCTTACCTGTCCTCCATGAAGCCATCCACTTCTTCCTCCTCATCATCATCCAGGTCCATGTCCAGCTCGTTGTCAAGGCGACCACGGCCATAGCTACTGAGGACACTGATTATGGAATAAATAATACTAGAGTCAAATACTAATGTCCTTCACACATTCAAAACAACTTGTATGGCTGGTGTACTTTGATGTGTGTTTTGCATGCTGACCTCACGGAGCGGCAGGTGAAGAAAACGATGCGTTTGAGTTTCTTGTTGTAGAAGAAGTAGTTGAAGGACCAGAGGCTGCCCTCCTCTCCGAAAGGGTCGGAGTCCAGGTCAGGGTTATAGCTGAAAACATGAACAGAAAATATGACTTACTCCCAAAAACACACAGTAGCCTCGAGCCTAACGACCGTAGTATGGGATGTTGCTGGTGGTTTGCATCTATTAAGATACCTAAGACTTTTGAATCAATGGGACATTTAATAAAGTGAAAAAAAGACCTTTTGTTGTCATTTACATAATTAATTCAAATCTACATTCTAGAAATTATAACTGGATTAAAGAAATATAAACAAATACACACCTGTAGATGTCACAGCTCTGCAGGTTGATCTCCTGATCGATAGCGTTCCACAGCTCCGGCCCCAGAGAGTTAAATTCCTCCCCTACAGCTGAGAACAGGCTGCTGTTCACAGCATTGGCCACCTGGGGGAGCCACCAAACGCACACAGACAAACTCAGAAAAAAGCCCCAGTAACACAGGACACCTAACCCGTTTTCTCATGGTCTATTTTTGTGCAGAGAGGGAAACAGAAATGAACACACCAACTAAGAGTGGGCACATGATACTTGACGACAAGGCAGTTTCACAGTTCACCACCTGTATCACAGCATTTTGTTTTTTCTGAGATTCCCAACAAGCTGGTTTAGATAAAATGCACCAGTTATAAATCCTATGAGTACAATGATTTTTTAAAAAAGGTAATAATAATAATAATAATAATAATAATAATAATAATAATAATTATTATTATTATTATTATTATTATTATTATTATTATTATTTATTTAAAAGACATTTCCAGCTATTTTTCAGAACCCAGACTCCTTTTCAGTGGTGGTGATAGGAACCAGGGGTTGCACAGTCTGCAATGCAAACATAGCCATTTTATTTACAATTCAAAACCACCAGCAAACGCTGTCAAAACGTTTGAGCTTTTAGATTCTGATGACGGTTAAAATGTGATAAATTTGATTAAATGAGTTTTCTATTTTTCCTCACAACACCACCTAACTGTCCATCATGAATGGACTTCTGAGAAGAAAGCAATCCCTCAAAACCATCATAAAACAAAGTCTCTGACATGAGGCAATAATAACTTTCCAATACGGAACTTTTAGGGCCATTAAACTCTTCAGGTTCCCATCACCAGCACTGTGAACCAACTTGACTCTGACTGCTCGTGTAGAACAGAGCATTTCACAACAAACCACTCCGACTAACTTTGTTTATGCCATTTAAGTAGAAACTAAGGCTAACACTAAGGCGCCAGGATAAGCCAACATACAGCTTGTTTATTGTTTACAGACTCTCTAATGATGATTTAATCATACAAATGTTAGTCTTTTTCTTTATGATCTATGCAAACTAATCAAATTCAACAAACCCATTACACAGTCAGACAGGCATAAATGATAAAAGGTCATTTCACCAGCACCAACTACACTGTCGCACAGAATTTCATCACTTACTGCATTTTATACCACACTCACTTCCTCCGAGCCCCATTAAGTCACCACAAACTCTAGTTCCCTCACGGTTCTCACGTGTTACTCAGGAAAGAGAAGTTACACAACCTGAAACAGCTCAAAGGGACAGGAAAGCGCAAGACCCGAATTCCCCTGATGAGAGAAGTGTCTGGTACTGACCCAGTTGAGGCTGGGCTCGCGGCTGAACTCGTGAGCACGAGCGGCACTGAAGTCGTAGTCGGGGCGGAACGACTCGTTCAGGGTGGTGATGAGGTAGAACAGAGTCTTCCTGCAGCATTTGTCGCTCAGCGGGTTCTCCCCGTCTTCTCCGCTTTTACCCAGCCTGAGAAAGTGGCAGAAAAAGGAAGAGAGATTTGAAATGTGCCTGATGTACGTGTGTCCTGTCAGAGTTTACACTACAGGATTACACAGCACGTTGAGTCACTTGCAAAGGGCTTCATTTCATCACTGTACCATCTGTAAAGCTACACAAAGACGAAATGATGCACTGTAGGACGGTCTTATCTATAAAAAACCAATTAAAAGTTTGCCTTTAAGACGGCTGCCACTACTGTTCTTAACTATGTGATGTGCAGGGTGAGCCAAAAGTCGCAGGACACTGTTTTATCTTATTTTATGCTGTCACAAGCCTGCCAGAGGTGTCAAATCCAGGTTCAGAAAGTAAAAATCCTTCCCAGGATTTTGTTCCAACAGGCTGGACAGCTCTGCTGGTGGTGTGATCTAACTAGAGAAGCCAGCCTGTTGGAACAAAATCCTGGGAAGGACTTTTACACCTCTGCAAGCCTCCATGATGCGGTGCTGAAGGTGGTGTTTGTTGTGGATTTTCTCAGCAGACACAATTTATTTGAGATGACCCCCAGAGATAAAAGTCGAGAACAAACCAAAAAAATAACATAAAACCTGGCCTGTGACTTTTGACTCGCCCTGTACTTTGTGCCATACAGTGCAAGACACCACATAAGCACCACTGCCATGGTAACGCTGATGATGCACGTGCAGTGGAAAAGAGCACGAATGCCGATCTGAGCATCACATTAAGGCATGGCCACAAATCGGATACGTATCCGATCTAGGACCACATATGAAAGTGGCTCAGGTTGGATTCGAAGAGATCAGATGTGCGTCCACACAGCTCTGAAAACATCAGACCTGAGTCACATTAATCGGATTGTACCACTTTAGCCCCTTTAATGTGAACGTAGCCAATGTTGCACAGTCTCTCTAAACAAGATCACTGTGTTTGCCTGCACTGCACACTCCGAACAACATCTGTGATGCTGTGTACAAACACTATAAACGGCACACCTGACCTGCTCTACTTCAACAAACCGTACACTTCAAATTACACACTGTATAACAGCTAATCTGTAAATCACTCAGACTACATACGTATCGGTTAACTATAGTTTGCATTTTAAATTGTACCTCTACCTTTTGACCTTGTGCACATATTCTGCATTTACTGTCCGTGTAACTATTATTATTAAAGACTATTGTCTTTTTGTCTATTGTCTTTGCACTATTTATTTATATATTTTTATCTACTTTTTTTAGCTGCACTGGCGAAGGAGGCTGACATGGTTTTGTTATATTGCACAATCCTGTATTGGTATCATTACAATGCAGTTGTACTGAATTGAATCAACTGCCTTAACATGAGCCCTGGATGCGTTGTTTGGCTTTATTGCTTATTGCTGAAATTGGCTACGCCCAGGAACAATGAAAATGTTTCTCTGACAAGCCAACATGTTGGCACGTCATCCTCCTTATTGGCATCCAGCGCTGTACCGCTAGCTCATCTGAAGGGGCAGCCTCTGTTAAACATCCAATATGAAAACATCCCAGCTTCCTTCAGCTATTTCTGAATAATACAGGTGTATTCCTTTGCTGGTAAGTGTCTGCGCGGTCACCTAAACAAGTGAAGTCTACAGCCCCACATTAATGCAGGCTGCAGTTTATTATTTCCTTGTTTTTGCTTTCCCTGCGGTTAATCAATAATCCGTTCATTAACTCTCACGGATACTCGGATATCGAAATGAGTCGATTAGTTTGTAGGTCACTCACAGGTTGGGGCTTGGGGCGCTGCTGGACTGTGGGGGTGAAAGAGCCTCCAGCACGTGTGGCTCCCCCTCCTGGCAGAACTGCTTAAACATGTGCTTATCATCACCAGCCATTTTACAGGAGTAACTCTCGATCCTGTGAAACAGAGAGAGGGAGAGGGAGGAAGAGAGATCTGTATTATTCAGTTGTGTATTTTTCAAAAATACTTTTACAGGAAACTGATTAAAATCATCCATCAAACTGTTCCCTGCACAGTGGCTTAATTCAGACTGTACAGACAAGGCGAACACACAAAAGCCCAGCTGTGTATCTGTGATACAAATCAAGTCTAATGTACTAAGTGTGCTTGGATTAACTCCAAATCAGTGGCAGCACCAAATGCACATGCTCCCTATAATCTCCATAACAGATCACAGTTATAAAAACAGTTACACAAATACACTAAAGGACCCCCTTTAGCAAAGTGACTGCACTACATGTGGATAATGATCACCAAGCTGTTCTGTTGCAAACTAGTTAGTCTGTTTGTTGATTTACAGCAATAAATCAGCAAAAAATGATGCGTGATGTTCCCTATAATAACCCAAGCCAACAAACCTCTGCTTCACAGTGGCACAGCTGTATGAGATGCATGTTTGTCTACAGTTACAGAAACCAGTACGTTATACAGTGTCATAAATCACACAAGAGGGCCATCAGAGACGCCCCGACACCGTTTGTGGCGATTTAGGGATGCAGTTTGCATGAAGCTAGCCTTACAGATAAAAATAAGGAATTGCATATTATAATAAACATTAATAAAACGCAATTTTTGCACGTTATTTCACACACATGAAACATGCATGATCATGTGCTGTCCCAGGTCACGTGAACGCACATTAGTCAGTGTTTATTAGCTTTTTTTTACGTATATTGAAATATACGTAACTGCTCTTTGAGGGTAGTTGGTGGGCTATAGGCTTCTGTTACTTGTTAGCTACATCAGCATCATAGCTCCAGTGATGAACTAATGATGCAAACATCTTGGATGACGGACGCTTATGATCTTTTTGGGCCAGGCCATCACTTTAACCTTCATTTTTAAAAGGTGTAGCTGAAGCCTTGAGGGGATTTGCTCTGATTGGCTGAATCCAGGTGTCTGTCTGGTAATAATATTTGGGGTGAGGCGTCTACATTCCTCTCAAAACACAGGCTCGCCTTTTGGGCAGACCTTGTCAAACGGCTTTGCTTCCTTTTATGGCAGCGCTGAGAACCCATTTACTGTTCGAGGAGTAGATCGGCCCGCCAATTAGAGCGAGGTTGGAAAAGCCAGCAGGTCAGGTATGCGTTTTGTTTCGTTTCAGTGCAGAGGCTGGATCCTTGCACAGAGGTCTGCTGTTTATGTCTAGGTCCACATGAAGAACGTGATGGGGCAGCTGGCTGTGTGTCCTTTAGGGTTATGCAACAGGAGGGAGGGTGTGCAGTCACAGTCCAGACACACCGCCCGGGTCTTATTTATAGTTGAAGGGCGAAGGGCGCTAGGAGGGCGTTTTTATGGTTGTCATGTGATTGAGAACACCGTGGCCTACTTTCCCCAACCAGCCTCACACACAGGGCTACATGATATATTGTTTGTTAAGAGGACAAATATAGCAAAAAAAATAACAACAAAATTTATTTAAAAGGACACAAAAAAACTGATAAGTGGTTCATACAATGAATATCAATAAGTTTATATACATACACACACACACACACACTTCCAAGAGAGACCCTTTAAATACATTTTCACTATATATATATATATATATATATATAGATAGATAGATAGATAGATAGATAGATAGATAGAGAGAGAGAGAGAGAGTTGTGTTAAGCTGGAACACAACCAAAACAACAGCAGTGCTACGTTAAAAAAAAGAAAAATACTATTTATAAGTAGGACCAAATTTTTTTTGGCCTCTTCTAAACTGAGCAGATCAGAAAAGCTCATTGTTACATATGATTCATCATAATAAACATTTTAGTGCCAGGAAAGCTGCTCGGAAAATCAGAAAGCAGTCTGCCGTTTAAGCGAAAACAAGGCTGTATACATGTGCGCACTTGGTTATCGGCAGACATCAAACCAAACTGAATGCTTTTTAATGGCACTTCAAAAGGTAATTTAAGATCAAACTGCTAAAACACCAAGTCCTTCCTGAACAGCAAGTCACGTTTGCTTATAGAAAAGCCTGTGATGTCAAATATTCGCTTTTTATTGAAGAAGAAAATATAACTGTATCCTGTCTGTATCCTGAAATCCAAGTCCACAAACTAGAATTTAAGGCAATTTATTATGTACATGTTAAATTGCCTTAAATTGATTCAGGATACAGACAGGGGGCCCTTAAAGGTGCTCACACCACGGAAAAGTGATTTTTTTAGAATACTGTTCGTTTTAAAACGTGCCGTTCACTCCTCGGCCCATGCAGCCCACAAAAGGAAACGAAGCGGCAAAAACATCATGTTTAGAGTTGGTTGTTTTTGTGATGTCACAACATCTAACGCAGTTACTCATATCTGCCTATTCAGCCCACAGCAGCTTGGTCCCACCTTTTCAGGTTGAAGTTATAAGGAGTGTTTCTGCCTGGACTGCTCTACAGAAATGTTACATATTATAGACAGATAGCTAGACAGACAGACAGATATACTTTATTGATCCTGAAGGAAATTTAGCAGCCAGTAGCAGACTCACGACACTATACAGTAACTGTAAACAGCTGTAGACATATAATAAGAATAAATAAACCAGATCCTATCTACAGTTTAAAACTAACAGCATTCTAAAAAATCAGTTTTCCATGGTGTGAGGACCCCCAGAGAGGCAGCATTAAACGCTGCTAGTGCTCTGTGCACTAATCCAGTAAGCAGTACTGAACTTGGCAGCTCATATGGAACACAGTGCTGTGTGTGTGTGCGCGAGGGACCTTGAATAACCACACACACACACACACACACACACACACACACACACACACACACACGTTACATGACACTGTGCTCTGCGTCACAGCATTAGCAACTCGATCACACCCCCCCCCCCCCCCACCCCACCATCCCCAACACATACACAGACCACTCAACCACGATTGTGTAACAGAAAAGCAAAACAAAGATCATCATTTCATAAAAACTGAAACTCAGGGTGAAAGTTAGGGAGGCACCGCAGACACGTTTTCACTGAAAAACACACTGGCTTGAATTTAAAGGGCCCATACGCTCAATCTTTAATGTATTTTCAATCACTTATAACGTTACTGTGGCTTCATGTACCACAAAACAGCCGTAGCTCATTCCAACCTCCCTGCATGTCTCAGAATGTGTGTTACAGTGCTCAGACTGATATATGCAAATAAGCTCTGTTCTGATTGGCTGTGCTGCATTACGCCTCATAGTAGTTGAAACACTGAAACACTCCTGCACCAAGGAATATTCAGTCATCAATGATGGAAATGATTCAAATATGTACATCATCCCCACAAAAATAAACCGTATATGTACATATCACTATAAACGGCGCGTTTCTGCCAAAAGTAAACTCAAGACAATCATGTAATACATTTGATCAATGTGGAAATAATACGTACACGCTTGAATCAGGTCAGGTCAATGCACTTTCCTTAGAGTTTGCACAATGACACCTTTACATAACTCCCATCAGGCCCCGAGACACAGTTTCTCTCTGAACTCTGATATGCAGACATAACCCTGCGGGTCAGCACAAACTCAAACACAGCCGCCCACACAGCAACAAATACGGCCAGAGTGCACGACTCCAGGCCAGGAGGCCCGCTAAACTGCGCTCTGCTGTATTTTCCCTTCTGTCGATTCAGTAAGGCAGCGTTTCTTAATCCTGCTCCTGGTGACCCACAGCAATATAAACAAACAACTAATCGAGTAATTTAGCAAGTTTTAATTCATATGTACACGTTTATAACAGCAAACATTTCCGTTTACTTTATATAAAACAGACATGCATAAAATTAGCACCTACAAATTATACTTGCATCCTGCTGGTGTGGGTTTCCTCTCTTTAGTGACGTACTCAAAAACAATGAGTGCTTATAGCTTCCCTTAGGAAAACCTTCAGACTGCTGAATACTGCTTTATAACAACCTTTGAACTCCCTGTTCATCATTCAAAGTGCAAAGTAACCACTATGCAGCTATGCGAACGTGAATGAGCAACTGTGAAAGCCCTAAAATGCTGCATTAAGTCGTGAAGTCACGCCCCCTGAGACCACACACAGCAGCTGGATGTGGTGAGATTTAGAACAAAAGATTTGTCCGCTGCTAAAAACAGTACAGCACAGGCAAACGAGGCACATCCTGTTCTCAACATACAAATGCTGCTTATGGAAGCATTTCAGTGCAATTTAATTCGCTTTTATTAAATACAATGTTATTCTAACCAAAATAAATCACCGTTTTATTCACTGAAATGTACTTTGGCCAATTCTACTTCATAGATATCATCAGAAAATACAACACAAGTTGTTTAAATTTACCGGTTTGTACATCCAACACCTACTTTGGTTCACTTTTCGGAGTATAAACAGGCGAGCTTCACACATCGCTGTCGGTACAAAACCTCGTATCTCCACTTTTTCTCCATTTCTATTGTTTTTTCCCACGTTTTTCAGTTTTTTGACATAATTTGAAAATACATGTTGGTCTTTACCTTACAGGTCAATTTTATTAGGAATGGCCCAAAACAAACAGCCCCAAATTACTTGGAAAGATTCTGGTTCCATCACCTCACATTAAAAGAGAGATGGAGATACGAGGTTTCAACAGCGACATATTTAAAGTGAAAAAAAAAAAAATCCAACGTGCACAATTTTCCCTGCTTTCCCTAAATATAGTCAATCAGCCAAGACACGTTTGGTGTCTTAAATTCGCTTCTTTAGTTTTGCACTGGAGCCAAGAGGCTAAAATATTAAAGGTCCGTCACTGAAAAAGACTGAACCGTACAGACTGCTATTGCTTGTTAGCTACATCAGGCTCACCGCTCCAGAAACAAAGTTAAGACACCAAACACGTCTTGGCTGATCGACTACACTTGGGATAAAGACAGATCTGAAACTAGATGTTTTTTTTGTAGAACTATCGCTTTAAAGTCCACATGAATGGAAAGACAGAACAGATTCCCCTTCAGCTCTGTGATGGATTCGTGAGGATAACCTGGTCTGAAGGAGGGTTTCTGACCTAGCGGAGTGATTTACGACGAGCGGGAGGCAAAACAAGAGATTATTGATTGATATTACTCCCCCACCCGCTGATGCACTGGGACAATCAATATCAGAAAAGGTTCTAGAGGTGGAGCAAAAATCAGTCGGAAAAATTACAAGAAAACATATTTTTAAATGATATATGATAAATCATGCTTAGTATGACCAGGCAAACGAGCGAAGGCGACAAGGTAAGGTGTGTTTTGATTTCAGGTTGACTTTAACCTTCATTTGTAAAGATGCTCAGCAGTTCAGATACACACTAACAAAAGATGGTCCTTCAAAAGTTCTTCAGTAAAGACAATCATTTTATATAGAACCATGAGCATCCACAGAACCCTTTGGTGATTTTTAATTATGTACAGGGTTCTCTAAGCATTCATGGTTCCATATAGAACCATTTTCTTTACTAAAGGACCCTTGAAGAACCATCTTTTATAAGCGTGTACAGTGTATATTGAGTGTCCATGCCAGTACAGGTTATGAAGGTGATCATCTAATCCGCTAAAATAGCTCTTAACACATACATCAATGCACAAGCTACAGAGCTGCACTTGATAACCAAACAGGAAAGAGGGCGGGGGCGTAACGGGGCATGTGGGTGCCGCTGTGCATGACTGCAAAGTGTTTGCAGCTACAACCAGCGCAAGATGTTAAAGAGCAGCAGAGCTCAAAGAGCCCAGCAGAGCGATAAAAAGCTTATTTTAGAAAGTTTTCATAGTTTTTGATGGTATTTTTAAATGTCCTACAGGCCCTTTTCCTCTGTTTCAACTCATCATGATGCATATTGTCCATCAACAAAGTCATGCTTGTGGGTGTTCAACCTGAACTGTTTACAAGGAAGTAATAAAATCAGACAGTCGCAAAACCTAAAATTCGAAGCTGGAGATGTAGGTCGGAATCCCTCACACCGTGCCAAAAGCAACAAAAAGATAACGTTACCTGCCAAGGATGTGAGCGTCTCCAGTTTCAACACACAGGCGAGAGCTGAGGGCCTCGAAACTCGAGTTCTCCAGAAGCTTCATTGCTGAAAGGCCATAGGACAAAAAAAAAAGATGATCTTGAGATGGCAGGAAGATGATATATATAAACAAAATCCAAGCGGTCTAATGTGTGTCAGAAGGTTACTTAACCATCAAGTTCTAATAAAATAGCGTTAAACATGAAATCAATATTACCACTCTGGGTACATCTAACATATCAGCCAAGGCCTCTTAGACGCTCCTAAGGCAACTCTAAAGGGTGCCCCCCCCCCAAAAAAAAAAGTCATTCTGAGTGCTTTGGTGCGAATTTCTCGGTTCTAAAGAAAAGTCAGAATTGTTCACAGTGGTGGTGATAGGAACCAGACGTCTACCTCTAAAAGGTTGGTATAGTGTAGTGGTAACACCTCTGCCTTGTACACTGTAGACTGGGGTTCCATCCCCCACACTATACCAATAAGAGTCCTTGGGCAAGACTCCTAACACCACCTTGGCCTCCCCGTGTAAAATAATTGTAAGTCACTCTGGATAAGAGCGTCTGCTATATGCCAAAAATGTAAAAGCTCCTCACAGAAAGTTATCACACGAAATGGCTAAGAGTGGCCTGCCAGATGTCTGTTTTGGCCTGAAATGTATATTTTAAAAGCTGTTTGTGGCAGAGGGGCATTAGCATAAGGCAAAACAGTCTCCAAAAGAGAACATTCGCCCCAGATTTACGATTTTACATTTATGGCATTTGGCTGACGCTCTTATCCAGAGCGACTTACAATTTGATTGTTTTACACAGGTAGGCCAAGGTGGTGTTAGGAGTCTTGCCCAAGGACTCTTATTGGTATAGTGTACGGTGCTTACCCAGGCGGGGCATTGAACCTCAGTCTACAGCATAGAAGGCAAAAGTGTTAACCACTACACTAACCAACCACATCATTTAACCATTATAAATATCCCATATAAACACTCAGAAGACTGATCACTGGTTCTGGATGGTAAATGAAATGGCCATATTTGAGCTGTAGTCATTGTGATCCCTGGTTCCCATCACCACCACTGTAAAGAAACCTGAAGCTCTATAAATGAATTATTTCACACCAAAGCACTCTGGAGGACTGTTTACCGCTGGATTATGCGGCTATTTCGAAAGTGATGGGTGTAATTCCCCTTCAAGTTAGTTTCAGCCATGGTTTCCTTCTCTGATAAAAGGCGTTAATACATAAATGGTGAACAAACTTAAATATACAGCACAAACTGGCACCTACACTGGACATTGGACCAGCCTAGCTACTGAAAAACAAGGTATAATCCTGTAATATTTAACCTTAACTTTAATCCGTCGTCACATTCAACCCAACCCAGTTTAACTACCCTGAGGTCAGATTAGCAACACAACAATTTCCTGGTTTGGAGAAAGGGGTCAAAGACGCCAAATACGGTAAAACAGGCAGGTTACCGACTGTAATGGCACAAAATGACACTTTTGAGACGATTATTTGAAACAACGTGATATATGTTACATTAAAAAGCTTTAAATAAACACACACAGCTATCTTTCCACCAGCTACCGATAGCTAGCTAAGCTATTCTTCGCCAGCTACTCGGTCGAATTTTTCCGTTCCACCTTAAATGGCGCAGCAGTAACGTACTGGCCTCAGGCGCTACAATGCAACTGCAGCACCACTTAAGGTGGAACGGGAAAATTCGAACAAGAAGCTGGCGAATAGGAAGCCCAACTTCTGCCCCGTTTAAAGACAGCGAGCTGACGTTCCGTTAAATCGATGTTTACGCACGAAATGTCACCTTTTCTAGCTTTACTTTACCTCGTCGTGTTATCCCACTTGTCCAAACGGGAATAAAGGCAGAAAAATTCAAGTTGCTGCAGCTCAGACCGATAACAACGATGATTCAGTGTCCAACTAAACTAACGTTACACGGTCGCAACGGAAATATCCTCCTGCTTTCATTCGCTTTTATAGAAAAGCCGCTTTCTGCCGTTAAACCGAGAAACAGACCGTTAAAACCCAGCGAAGGTCTTCGCCACTGCAGCAGCATCCCCTTGTTTTTAACCGATACTAACGCTACGGCTCGATAAACCCGCAGTAACACAAGATCAGCGTCGCTTCTGAAAACGCGACCTGATCGGCAGATGCTTAAAAAGACGCTTCTGATTAAATTTAGGTGAAATAAACAACAACAACAACAACAGAAACAGCGGCGGAGAGACGTCGGTCGCCTAGGCTTTTGTTTTTTTTGTCTCGGTCTTCGCTCGCCTCTTAATCCGACACCACTCTCACTCGGCCCCGCCCATCCAGTCTGACGCATGAGCGTCTATTGTCATTGGCCCCGCCCACTTCCCCGGGATCTGGACTGCCATTCGCTAATCATAACCTTTTTATCTGTCCGTTAAAAGTTGCTTTGTTTTCCATTGGTCAGACAGGGAGGATATTTAAATGAGCTAAAACAAGACATGGGTTAGACAGAGCGGCCCGCCCCCCGCATCCTGTGTTTTAAGTCGTACGAAACATTTACGCCGCGATAATTAAAAGGCCACAACGGTGAGACTCAAAACTGGCTTATGGCGTCATATCTAAATCTAAATCGCGTTAAAATGTCAAATTTATCGCATTCTGAAATAAAGACGTGCAGATTTATTCAAATGCGAACAGACCATGAATAAAAAAAAAAAAAGAAACGTGACTTTCTATAAGATTTTAGCTCAAATCCACCATATATACATACATACATATAGGTTAATGGGAATTCCACTAATTTCTCAAATTTTTCAGCACATTTCAGTGTTTCAGATGTAAACAGAGTCATTCAGAGGGGTTGGGTGTGAACTGGTTGATTGTAGAGACTCGGATGTCTTTACAGTGGTGGTGATAGGAACCAGACGTCACCATGACTACAACACAGATATAGACATTTTATTCACCATCCAAAACCACCGGTGAACCCTCTGAGTTTTTATATGTAGTGTGGATGATGGAAAACAGCCATAAATCCGAGAAAAAAAAATTCTTTGGGGACTATTTTGCCTCACAACGCCCTGCATGTATCCCTCCACTAGGGACGGATTAAAATCAATTTTAAGCCAAAACCTTATAAAAAAAATACCTATCATAAAACAATGTGTCAGGCACCAGGCCGTGGACACACCCATTTAACGTATTAGCGTCCTGTGAGGGAGCTTTTAGAGGTGGACGTCTGGTTCCTATCACCACCACTGTGAACAGCTCTGACTGTAAGTTTCTCTAGAACAGAGCTTTTCACACCAAACCACCCTGAATGACTCTGTTTACATCCTATTCACTTAATTATGAGGTTCTTTAAATCTGTGGAGTTCCCCTTTAACAGCACAGACGTAACAGATTAATCCCCCCCATATCATAACTGTGGACCCTGTAAAGTCATGAAGTAAATAAAGGCGTTGATTTCTGAAGCAAAACGTTGGTGGATTTCCCCTTTAAATGTGGCCTCATTAGAATAAATCATGAATAAACAGAATATTTCATTGATGACCACACCCACATTTCCACAAAGGAACCCCCCCCTCAGGGCCCTTTGGGTCTTAAGAGTTCTACATTCTTAAGACGTCGTAACAATAGAAGAACCTTTATTGGTCCTAAGTAGAACCATTTTCAAAAATGTTCCGCATAGAACCAAATACAACAGATTATCCATCATTTCACCATGCAAAGAATCATTTAAGCATGTAAATGGTTCTATGTAGAGCTCATGGTTCCACATAGAACCACTTTCTTTACTAAAGAACCCTTGAAGGTTCACATTTTGCTACTCTTGAAAAAGATGGTGCCTTAAGGGTTCTTTAGTAAAGAAAATGGTTCTATGTAGAACCTACATGTATATAGAACCATGAACACTCATTAAAGGGTTCTGTGCATCTTTGGATTGATAGAAAAAGTGCATGAATGTGGTTCTATATAGAACCTTTTTGAAAATGGTTCTATATAGCATCCAATAGGATTGTTCTACTGCTACAACCTTCACAACATAACAATAGAAGAACCCTTTCAGGTGCTGTGTAGAACCATTTTCAAAAAGGTTCTATATAGAACCATCTACAGCACATTCTCTTTCATTCTCTATCAATCTCAAGAACAATTTCATGGTGCAAAGAATGCTTTTATCATGCAAAGCGTTCTTTTGAGTGTTTATGGTTCTATGCGGAACCATATTCTTTACTAAAGAACCCTCGAAGAACCGTCTTTTTTAAGTGTGCACACCAGGTTTGTAGCCAGACAAAGCAATTACTTACATGTTATGTCATTCTTGAAGAAGATAGTGCTTCAAGGGTTCTTGAAGAGTAAAGAAAATGGTTCTATATAGAACTATGAACACTCAAAGAACCCTTTGGGGGGTTCTTCAGATTGGTTTTTCAGATTGATGGGAAATGTGTATGAATGTGCTGTAAATGCTTCTACACAGAACCTTTTTGAGAATTGGTCTGTATAGCACCAAAAAGGGTTCTTCTATTGCTACAAGCTTCACACCATAACGGTAAAGGAACCTTTTTGTGGGCTATATAGAACCATTTTCAAAAAGGTTCTATATAAAACCATCTACAGCACATTTTCCATCAATCGATAGAACAGTGTCACGATGCAGAGAACCCTTTAATCACGCAAGGGGTTCTTTGAGTGTTCATGGTTCTATAGAGAACCATCTTTTAAGAGTATATGTTACACTCACAGTTTGCACGGCTGCCTGTTGCCGTGGAAAAGAAGGACACTGCAGGACGCAGCCCCTGAATTGGGACGCAGCCCCTGAATTGGGACGCAGCCTCTGCGTGTTTCAGTAAAAGGGGCATTTTTTAACACATTTATTTGCACATAAAAATTAAACTCAGGATAAAACAAAATCTTTCAACTTCACTTTAAAATAGGTAAAAAAAAGTCTTAAAAAAGAGTAAAAAATGAAGAAATCAGAATCAGAACCAGAATCAAGCTTTATTGGCCAGGCCTGCTACACACACAAGGAATGTGGTTCTGGTTACAGGAGCTCACGGAGCGCAGTATCAGACAGACATTCACCTGTAGGGAATAAGATCAAATAAATATAAAATAAAACCTGCATCCCTACCATCACACACACACACACACACACACACACACACACACACACACACACACACTCACACACACAACCCCCCACATACCCCCCCAACACACACACACACACAACCCCCCACATACCCCCCCAACACACACACACACACACACACAACCCCCCACATACCCCCCCAACACACACACACACACACACACACACAACCCCCCACATACCCCCCCCAACACACACACACACACACACACAACCCCCCACATACCCCCCCAACACACACACACACACAACCCCCCACATACCCCCCCAACACACACACACACACACACACACACAACCCCCCACATACCCCCCCAACACACACACACACAACCCCCCACACACCCCCCAACACACACACACACACACACACACACACAACCCCCCACACACCCCCCCAACACACACACACACACACACACAACCCCCCACACACCCCCCCAACACACACACACACACACACACACACACACACACACACACACACACAACCCCCCACATACCCCCCCAACACACACACACACAACCCCCCACATACCCCCCCAACACACACACACACACACACACACACACACAACCCTTCACATACCCCCCCCCCCCCCATTAATTAATTAATTAATGTTTGTTGTTGTTTTGTAGTGGGGTGGGCGTGGCATCGCGGCCCCCGCGTCACGGCGTGGGCGTGTCCACCGTGGGCCGTTTCCAGCGGTGGGCGTGCCCTGTTGTACAGTCGGAGGCTTCAGAGCGCGAACGCGGCGGTTCAGCCATGCTGAAGAAGTGAAAGCGCAGCTCCGCTTCCTCCTCGCTCGACGATGAAACGCCGCTTTTTAACGTGAGCGTCCGCAGCCGGAGCCCCGCGGAGCGCCCTCGAGACCGCATCCGCCCGACCCGCGGCTGTGTGAGTGCCCAGTGAAGTTTGTCGGCCGATGGCGCTGAGCTCGGGCTCCTGGCCGCCGCCGCACGCTGCTCCTCCGCCGGGCCCGTGTCCTCCCTCGGCTCTGCCCGGATGTGAGGCCTCCCAGCCGGGCTGCAGCACCGTCCTCATGTCGGTGAAGGTGTCCGTGTGCCACTCGGAGGTCCGGCCGCTGTGTCTGCCCGGAGCCGGAGCTGGAGCCGGAGCCGCGGACGAGGCGGTGTGGCTCCAGCTCAGCATGGACCCAGGGAAGGCGGGGGAATTCCGCCTGGCGCTCAGAGCCTGTGGCGGGGCAGCTGCTCCTAGAAGCGTGGTAAGCGCCCGAATTGGCACAGAAGCTTCACATTCAGGGGTAAAGAGGCGAGACCAGGCGTTTAAGGCTGACCGGTGACCGTCAGCGGCCCGTGTTGTGGTGTAGGAGCTCTGCGTGCTTTCTGGCTGAACAGGCCAAGTCAAGAAGGGGCTTTATTAACGAAGTGCGCGTCACCGGCCGCGCTGTAAATCCCCCACTCACACACAGCTCAGCCGAACCTACATCTGAGGAGCTCCGCGGCCTCCTGCTGCTCTGAAGTAGCCTCATGTTATAAGAAACTCCATCACTGTAGTTTGTGTTATGTTGTCATGTATATGTTTTATTATAAGAACAGGCACATGTGGTCTAAGAAGCTGGACTACTGAAGTATTGTGTAGTATATCCAGTGTTCTGTGTCGTGTATGCATATTGTTTATTATAAGAGCAGGTTTAAGTGGAGTTATTAGTGGTGATATAAGAAACTGTTATTATAGTATTGTCTGGTATATGTAGTTTTAGTCTAGGGAACCAGCCCCGTGACCGGAAGGTCGCCGGTTCGATCCTCAGAGCCGACAGCCCATGACTGAGGTGTCCTTGAGCAAGACACCTAACCCCCAACTGCTCCCTGGGCGCCGCGGATAGGGCTGCCCACCGCTCCGGGCAAGTGTGCTCACTGCCCCCTAGTGTGTGTGTTCACTAGTGTGTATGTGGTGTTTCACTGCACGGATGGCTTAAATGCGGAGGTGAAATTTCCCCGTTGTGGGACTAATATGGGTCACTTAATCTTTTATGTCTAGTAAATGTGTGCACTGATATTGGAACAAAACCTCATATCTCCAGTTTTTCAGCTTTTGACATCATTTGAAAGTGCCTGTTGCCCTTTCCGTCGTCTCAAAAAGTAGCGATGAACAGGCCAAAAATAACTCGGAAAGAAGTCTGGTTCCATTGACTTGCATGAAAACTGAAGTTTGTTTTTTCCTTCTCCTGTAAAGTTATCATTTTGGGGATATGAGGTTTTCTTCTGACAGCAGGGGTATGTATTAGGGGTGGGCAGTATAGCAAAAATATAAAGCTATGATATAATGATATACCACGTTTTCCTAATACACTGTATATCAATGATTATGTAGTTTTTCAGTGGTTTGACAGGACACACACACAAAAAAGAAACAAAGCCGACGCTCTATATTTATTCAATTATATATATATATATATATATATATATATATATATATATATTTTATTCAACACTTGAACTGCCGTAGTTCACTAATTTCAAATTACATGGTCCCAGTAATGTTGGTCAGTGTTCCCAAAGCACTGACGGTTTTCACGGCCTGCTTAGAAAAGCACATTTTGGCATATTGTGAATAACTTTCTCGCATTGCCTGAGCGCCAGTGTGTGGTATTGTAAGAAATGTGTAGTGATGTGTGATATGAACTGTGGTGTGGTCCTATAGTGATCTATAATGCACTAAAAAAGGTGTCGCTTTTAATGTACTTGACTCACACATTTACATCATCTCCATGTGAATGAAACTCATTATATCAACACAGTTTTTGGCTGAAGTAAAATGAATGGCAGAAATTGTGATTGTTCAGTGTAGTACAGTGTAGTTTTCTGTAAAGCTACAGTAACTACGTCAATGCATTACTGTATGGCTCAGGCTTGTAGTGCCTCATACAAAGGTGGTTTAACATGAGCACAAATTGAACTGGAATTCCACCAATTTTTGCCCCAAAATTCCTGCATAAATACATCAATGTGATGCGAACAAAGTCATTGGACTTTGTATGGGCTAAGACAAGCTTGAAGAAAAAGAGGATTTTAGTTATACTAGAGGTATTACAACTAAGTAAGAACCGTGTGTGTGTGAGTATATAATATAACATAACATAATCAAATGAAATAGTCTTTATAGTTTAACAGAGTGGTTTGGTATAAAATGCTGAGTTCTAAAGAAACTTAGTCAGAACTCTTCACAGTGGTGGTGATGGGAACCAGACGTCCACCTGTAAAACCTCCCTTACGCAAAGTTACTCCATGAGATGGTTATAAATACACTGCCTGATGTCTGAGACGGTTTAATGGTGGTTTTGCCTTAAGATTTTGGCCTAAAACGTGTTTTCAAAGCCCAGAGGTGGAGGTGTTAAAACCTGGAGCTGTTTTTTTTCACGGTGGCGTCGCCGAGCTCGTCTTCTTTGACGTGATCGTGAACTCAGAGGTGTGCTAAAACCTTTCGGATGTAAACCTGCAGACCTCTGCAGAAAAACTGCTCGAATGATAACGATCTGAAACTTGCCGGCCGCCTTCTGAGAGAATGCTCTGCCTGGAAGAAGACGGCTTTCTTGGAATGTCTGTTCGAAATAAACGCCTCTCGGTTTGACATTTTCCTAAATGCGTTTTAAAGTATGGACACAAGTCCAAATACTTTTTGGAGCAGCTCTACGTCCATTTGGACACCAATGAACACTGACCACTGGGCATAAAACGGAGGATTTTGCGTTTAATCTAATTTTAGTGAGGGTGCCTGATGATATCAGAATGAAATCGGAATTGTCAGATATTTTCTTAGGAAATCAACATCAGACAGACGTTTTGATTCAACTCAATCAATTAAAACAGATTTTATGAAGTATTTATTGCTCTCTAGAAGAGCAGAATGCTCAGGCGTACTTGTCATCGCATTGTAAATACTCGAATGAAGTAATTTTGCTAGAAAACACAAGACAGCCGTGCAGCAACTGTAGTGCCTGAGACTGGCTGTAGATACACCTGGCATGTTTTTATAGTAAAACTGAATCTGGGAGTCTGATCCGCCATCAGTGGTTAAACAGAGACGCTTCATTTCATATGTTATTGTGTTTATGAAGTCTTTGTCATTTGTCCGAGTGAGGCTTACTGTTAAAGGGCAATTCCACCTAAATTTGTAAACTTTGAATAATTCATTTGTTGAGATGTAAACAAAGTCATTCAGAATCCAGGTGTTCCAGTCACTTCCATGGCCACAGGTGTATAAAGCCGAGCCCCTCGGCCTGCAGACTGCTTCTACAGACATTAGTGAAAGAATGGGTCGCTCTCAGGAGCTCAGTGAATTCCAGCGTGGTACCGTGATCGGACGCCACCTGTGCAGCAAGTCCAGTCGTGAAATTTCCTCACTACTAAATATTCCACAGTCAACTGTGATTATAACAAAGTGGAAGCGTTTGGGAACGACAGCAACTCAACCACGAAGTGGTCGGCCACGTAAAATGACAGGGCGGGGTCAGCGGATGCTGAGGGGCATAGTGCGCAGAGGTCACCAACTTTCTGCAGAGTCAATCACTACAGACCTCCAAACTTCGAAAGTGAACCGAAGATGCTGCCTGGCCCTGGAGAGCGTTAGCTCCCCAGACGAGCTGTTTTTAGCAGCTGGCTAATTTGAATCAGCACTCTGTCACAGCACAGCCAAATTGATGCTCCTGTAGATCAAACAAGACCAAAAAAGTGCCAGTTTCAGTTAAGCCTACCTAAAAGGAGGACTTTGTCTGGTGTGAGAGGATCGCACTGCAGTTAATGCTTTTACACAGCGAGCGTCAGATATACTGCGGTTCACCCCTCAAACTGCTGTGATAGAATAGACAAACCCGGTCGTCTCTTCGCTCGTGATGTGCTCTGACAGGGATGTAGTAGGAGTGAGTAAAACGGCCAACCAGAAACTTTCTCCCACTTTTCTCCCCGTCACAGATTTAAGAATCGGTCCACTGTTTGGGCGAGTGTTTGTCATGTTCTGACTATTAAGGATAGTTTAAAACCGCAATTAACCAGCCAGGAGCAAACATCAATCTTCAAGCTTGCAAGGAATAATGATTTGACATTTATCACGATTTGTGTTGATATTAACTGATATGAATTTTTTTTTTAATCGTGACAACGTTTTTGGCCATATCGCCCAGCCCTATGTATTAGCCATTTGATTATGCAAGAAATTAGTGGGCAGTTGTGGGCTGGAGGTTGGGGAACTGGCCCTGTGACCGGAAGGTTGCCGGTTTGATCCCCAGTGCTGACAGTCCATGACTGAGGTGTCCTTGAGCAAGACGCCTAACCCCCAGCTGCTCCCCGGGCGTCGTGGATAGGGCTGCCCACCGCTCCAGGCGGGTGTGCTCACTGCCCCTAGTGTGTGTGTGTGTGTGTGTGTGTCTATTCACTAGTGTGTATGTGGTGATGGGTTAAATGCGGAGGTGGAATTTTCCCATTTGTGGGATTAAAAAAAGCATCACTTAACTTATTAGAAAAAATTAGTGGCGTTCCTCTTCAGGTTAAGCTCTGAATATGATCGCAAGACCGAAGGCTGAGCATTCCCTTTATTCATTGCACCATGTTGGCGGTCTTCAGTGGTCGGAGATTCTCGTTATGGCTCCAGTTTTGATTGCGGTCCTGATGATGTTCTCTGCCTGCCTTTCTCCTCTCGCTCTCTAAGACTATCGCTGAGTTTGACCTGAGGACGATTGACTACAAGATCAAAACGTCACAAAGTCACGAGCTGAGCCTGGCCACGCCCCCTCATGACCGGATCACGTTCAACTTCCGATCCAAGCAAGAAGCGCAGGCTTGGGCCACTGTGGTGATGTCATCGATCCGTGAAGCCCATCGAGGTCCGTCCCTTTTTCTCCTCCTTACGGACACAGCCTTGCTTGTTCTGCACACTTGTTTGTCTCTTTCATGGTTCTCTCTCTCTGTGGTGTTTTTCCCTCTCTCTCTTTTTCCCATTCCTTCCTCTCGCTCCTGCTGATGCTCTTTCATAGCCTCAAAGTCTAAAGGCATAACAAAAGACAGTCTGTACTTTCCTCTGTCTGCCCTTTCATTCCTCACTGTTCAGCATGTTTCAGACTTCCAGAACTGTTGGCAAATATCACCACCAAAATTACACTGTAAAGGACCTTTTTATTAAGAGTTACTTTGGCTTCAGTCTTCGGAGGCTCATATAGTACTGTATATTTAATCTCTTAAATTCATTTATTTAGTTTCCAGTCAAAATGGCCATTAAGTACAAGTTATTCACTTTTCAGGTGATATTTCTGAAGATATTAGTCGTAAATAACCCACTTGCACAAAGTACGGAGAACATCAATGGAAAATAAGTACAAAAACAGGAGTTTCCAAAAGTGGATTAAAAACATATTAAAAGCTACAGAGAAAATTAGGCTCCTAACAACTACCTGGAAGAGCTGGTAGACCCCAAAACTGCCCCCATCAGACAAAGAAGTTGAACGATGGACTGACCACCCCAGCGTCCAGACCTCAACACCACTGAATGGGTTTGATTACTTCAGAAAATTATCGATCAACTACTGAACTTGGGAGGTGTGGGAAAAACATCCCGGCAGAATTTATTTTGAAAAACTGAAAGCAGGTCTTCTTAAAAGATTGGAAGGTGTGATAAAGGCATAGAGTGGACCAAATACTGGAAAAAGCATTATTTTGTGTGTGTAATTTTCTATTGAATACTTTTTAAATGGCACTGAAAAAGGAATAACCTGTCCTTAATGGCCATTTTGACTGGAAATGAAGTAAATGCAGGGTGGTATCTGACCTTTGCTAATGACAAGTTCTGAAACGGAACTGGGGGGCGTTGTTACTGTTTCAGCTCAAACATTGAACTGATTTTGTGATTAATCCTCTCTGGGTCTTCAAATGTCCCTGAAACTGTTTTGACCCATCCTCATTTGTGAGACTAAATTAATTGAAATGGCCATGTGTCTGTGGGGATGCATGTGAACCCCATTCTAAAAATGACGAATCGAATGTTTCCATAGTCACTGTTGAGACGTTGGTCCTGCTCAGGATCTCTCAGGCTTCAGTCCTGTAAGTCAGGGCACCAGTACCATGTATTTCAGGGTTGGTACAGTGTGCCCAGCAGCAGCACTGCATGGTGGTGCAGAGAGTCTTTTAAGCTTTTTTTGATTTGTCTCCTCCTCCACTCAGTGGCCATTGGTTCTCCCGCAGAGGACGGACAGTTACCACCCCAGCCTCTGGCTGCTCACAGCCCTGCCCTCTTGCCCAGTACAGGTATGGCCTTGTTGTTCTCGCCCGGCCATCTGTTCTCTAACAAAACACAGTCTCCATTGTCCATTGTGTATCACTAACAGTCTCACCCCTCCATTTTTCCCCCCTCTCCCACACATATTTTCTCTTCTCTGTTTTCCCTCTTTCTGCTTCTTTCATTTGTGGCATAATCTCTCTCCTCTCCTCTAGAGGAGCTGTGTCAGGAGCTGGTTCGGGCCGTAGAGGCTGGCGATGTTCAGGCTGCGTCTGCATGTGCTCAGTCTTTGGCTCGTCAGCAGACAGCATTGTCCATTCAGCCGTCCCAGAAACACTACACTGACACGGAGATCAGGTGAAAAAAAATGAAAACTCTCTCATTCACACACACTCTAAGAACTGTAGTGATACCCTGCCCTGTTGTCGTTTGATTGATGTCTCGTCACCTGTTTTTGAGTCACTATGAGTCCCATCTATATTTGTCTGTATTGAAGTATTGTCTTTCCTCATGTTCTTTGCTAAGTCTTGAATAAAACTAGATTTTGTGTTTCTCAATAAACACCTCATAGTTCTCTTCTCCTCTAGTCCTTTATTTCCCACTTGGGTCAAGATCGTTCCTTTAGTCAGTCTAGTGGATATCTCTCAACTTCTTCAACAAGTAGATGAAGGAGATGCAAGACTGGGGAAAATACTACTGTATTACTGTCTTCACTTCTACTGTTTGAAAACCTAAGGAGCAGGGTAGGAGAGGCCTATGATGAGAAGCACCCTGACTCACAAATGGCCCAGCTCTTAGTCATGAGTAGGGTCTTGTTGGTGCTCAGGACCAGGAGGTGTCATGCTGCATCCATTCAAGTGCAATTCGTTGATTTCATTGCATATAAACACCTTCTGAGTTGACTCAGACCTGTTTGAGCAGGAGGCACACTTTCTGGAAGTCTATCAGAGTCCACTGGTCAGAGAGAGAGGGTCAACCAGGAACTCAAGATAACAGTGTCATGCCTAGTGTCCACCAAATGGCCTCTTGGAGCAATCTGCTCATCTGGGTGGAATATATATGCACACAAACTGTGCCACTGTGCCTCTTCTCCAGTATGTCACCTTTCAAATGCAAGTACAGTTATAAACCCCCTCTGTTCCCTGGTCAAGAGTCTGAGGTTGAGGTACTGAGAAATGGAGGGCGTATCTGGAAATGAGCACAAAATCTGGTGGTAAAGGCCCCTTGCTGCCGGGAGATCCTGGCAGACTGTTGGCAGAGACTAATCTTTCCTCTGTATAAGGCAGAGAATCTGGCTCTAGAACAGAGATCTTCCCTTGCATGTTCTTGAAATTGGAACCCCAGTGCATGAGGCCCTTCATAGTGCAACAGCAGTTCAGTCTTCCTCTCACCCTGGACCTTACCTGTCTAACTCCAATGCTGTCTGAAGTGTCCTAGAGTCTAGGACCCAGACCGTTCAGCGACTTTGTTCAGCATCATTTCTTGTTGGATGGTCCCGTGAGGACTGTAGTGATCCCTGGTCCCTGTTTTTATTTTTCTCATCTGTTTTGGTTGACTCGTACTCCTCTGCCTCTGTTTGGCTCCGTTTAAGTATTGCCTTTTACGTCTGTTGTTCACTCAGTATTGAGTGTTGCAACCAATGTTTCTTTCAAAAACTTGTAAAGCTTGAGTCTTGAGTTTTCTCTGCTGCTCGATTTCTGTGTTGTTTTGCAGTTGAGCTCCCCTCAAGTTTGTAGTCGATCCTCCTGCATGGTTTCTTAACCTGGGTGTTGCGATGTGATCCCAGGTGTCACAAGATCCAAATGTAATCCCAAGGGTACTACAAAGACACTGACCAGAAAAAATAAATTTGATGACTGCGTGCAAGCTCTTTTGCTTTACCTACAGGCCATGAATAACGGGCTAAAGTTGATTACTAGAGTTTTTATTGGGTGGACTTTTTCAGTACAAAGCTAAAGAGTGATGTGGCGAAATGTTAGCTAAGGAATGCGGGCCTAGCCATCAAACAGTCCACAGACTAATTATTTTAATATTATAATGTTATTTTTCCAACATCTGGTGTGTGTGGGAAGTATCCTGCTGTGGGAAAGGAAGGTCACAAAATATTTGTAAAAATATGTTTTTAAAGTTTAAAAAGAAGCCTTGTACCACCTCCTGAGTGGCGTAAGTGTTGGCCCCATCATCAAAAGATCACGAGTTCGATCGCTGGTGATGCTACAGCCATCTGGGAGTCCAATAGAGCACAATTGCCTTGCTCTCTGCTTAGGTAGGATGGCCCCCCTATCTCCCCCCATCACTCAGCATGATGCTAGTCAGCGCAGGCATCTGTTAGTTTACATAACAGACCCGGCGGTTGGCGCTTTCCTCCGAGCAAGTTCGGCTGCCCAATGACGTTGCTTTAGCGGCAGTTCTAAAAGATGCGATGGCACTTCACAGGACTCGGAGGAAGCCTGTGCTAATCTTCGCCCGTCAAGTCAAGTCAAAGCTTATTTATATAACGCTTTTTACGACAAGTGTTTTCACAAAGAAACTTTACAGAAAAATCCGGGTCCGAGCTCCCATGTGCATCGCCAGTGGCGACAGTGGCAAGGAAAAACTCCCTAAGAGTGAGAAGTAGAAAGATTGAGAGGAACCAAGACTCAAAAGGGGAACCAATCCTCCTCTGGTCGACACCAGATAGCAAACAGCATTAATATAAAAGTGCTGTATTAGTGCTGGTGGTATCGTGTGATTGGGGGAGTCCTAACTAGTGGGTGGAATTGGAGACGAGAAAATTGTGACCCTGTACCTGGAGATCTCCAAGTCCAGAGTTCAGTCCCAGCTACCAACAGTGATGCACACTTAGTCATTCATATGCATGCAGTTGCTGGATTTCTATCATGCAGTCAATTCTCTGTTACTGTATTGTTGACATGAGGTTCAGATTGAGTTGAGAAGTGGAATATTAATGGAGATGTTTTTTGAACATTACATGAATGCTGTTCTAGACAGTGGGGAGGTGGGTAGTATAAGAATTGTTGTTTGCGTGGTGGTAACTTCTTGAATGCATGAAAATGTTGTTGCCCAACTGTTTACACTGACTTGATCTTATTGTGTCTGGTACAGTTTGGCAGTGGTGGTTGAGGACGCTTCCTCTTCCTGCTGCGTCACAGTAAAAGTCTTCCCCCACACCCTGGTAGCTGCTCTCAAACAGCAGGTGAGTGCAAACATGTCACACCCCTGCGCTTCTACAAACCCAGAATAAGCAAGTAAAAATATGTCCACATGCCACAAGAGAGAAGCCTGAGCACCAGCGGTTTTAATTTACGTCGTCCTCCATCCTGTCTGATCTTTAACTCTCTCACTGACACTGACGTCGTCCCCCTTTTTGTTCTGCAGGTGTTTTTGGAGTACGGCTTCCACCCGCGTGTGCAACGTTGGGTGATTGGACAGTGTCTGTGTGCCGATTCACGCTCTTTAGCTTCGTACGGCGTCCAGCGTGACGGGGACACTGCCTTTTTGTATCTGGTCTCGGCGCGGCAGGCTGGGCTGAGTCGGACGCTGGTTCAGCAGGACCAGGAGAACGCCCTGCTCACACCAAATACACCCGCAGGAGAGACTCAGCCTGTAGCGAATGGACCAGCAGCACACTGGAGGGCCTACAGCACCCTGCCCGGTAGACTACACCATAATCATCACAATAACTCAGGTGGGTGTGCATACATTCATGCATTCATGCATTCAACATGGGGGCAGTCGTGGGCTGGAGGTTAGGGAACCAGCCTTGTGACCGGAAGGTTGCCGGGTCGATTCCCAGAGCCTAACTGAGCAAGACACCTAACCCCGGGCGCTGCGGATTGGGCTGCCCACCGCTCCGGGCAAGTGTGCTCACTGCCCCCTAGTGTGTGTGTCTATTCACTAGTGTGTATGTGGTGTTTCACATCACGGATGGGTTAAATGCAGAGGTGGAATTTCCCCGTTGGAAGGTGGAAGGAAACAAGATTTCAGACACTCCTGTTTTTATTTAACATTCAGTTTTACACCCAATGTATTTTGATATATGTTTAAACATATTAATGCTGCAACCAATGTTCTCATGCAAATTGCACCTTGTGTTGTTACAAATGATGGGCCTCATTCTCCAATATCTTCCCAAGTTTTTTTTCTTAGACATTTTCTTGAGAAAGGTGCTAAGAAAAAGTCTCCATCATGACGTGTTCTTAAACCTCAGAACTGTTCTCACCTTTGTGCTCTTGTATGTAGGTCCTGTTCTTACCTAAGAACAAATGCCAGAGAAAACACTGCTGAACGTCAGAACCTTTGTAAAAATTACATGAGTGGGTTTTAAGAAGAAATTTCTTTGTGAGAACAGTGGGAAGCTCCTTCACCTTCTGGTTCTCCAAAAGTTGTCAGGGATAACATTATTAAACAACACTTGAATAGAAAACACCACAGGGCCATAGCAGACACCTAAACATCCCTGTCCGTGCAATAGGGTCGATACTATGCTGATGGAACCAGAGCTAGTCATCCTAGGAAATCTTGTGCAACACAAGATTTCAGAATAAGTTCTTGGATCAATGATAACTACATATAAAACTTGGCAGCATTAGACAAACCAGAACAGTGGGCCTCATTCCCCAATGTGTTCTTGAGAAAGGTCCTAAGAAAAAGTCTACGTCAGATTGATGACGTGTTCTTAAACTGCTGAACTGTTCCAACCTCTGTGCTCTTGAGTGTGTGTAGATTCTGTTCTTACCTAAGAAAAAATCCCAGATGAGAAAACACAATGTCAGAATCTTCATGAACACTGCGTAAGTGGGTTTTAAGAAGAAATTTCTTCTTAAGAACAGTTGGTGAATGAGGCCAAATGTTCTCTGGTCAGACTAAACAAAAATAAAACTCTTTGGCAATAATTCAGCTCTTCATGTTTGGAGAAAGAAGGTTGCATGTTTGATCCCAAGAACACCAACAGTGAAGTATGAGGGTGGGAATGTCATGATATACGACTACAAAGGCAGTAATTACTGCTTAATTTGGATGTTTCAAAGCTGTAAGTGCCAAAAATGCGAAAAAAAAGTGCTAAAGTTTTTTTCTGGTGTTTTAAATACTATTTTATTATTTTTTTTAAATGCATAAATATGTTTTTGTGTATAAGTGTTGACTGAGTGCTTTTTGATCATAAGTTAATAATGAAAAAAGATGTTAAAACGTGGGCATATTAAATAACGAAAACAGAAGTGTCCGAATATTTGTTTCCTCATGCTGTAAACAATCAACTGAATTTAATAAATAAAATATGTACACACACACACACACACACACACACACACACACACACACACACACACACACACACACACACACACACACACACAGAGTACAGCGGCACACAGCCCAGCAGGCTAAAGCAATGTCTCAACACACACGGTTGTGTGTTCAGAACTCGAATACAAGCAAATCTCACGCGTACATTTGAGCCCACACATTCAGCCAAATCAGTCTGTACTCCCACAGAATTCCTCGCTGCTCACATGAAAGCTGTATTTGCTGCATTTGTGTTTTCACTCAGTTAAGATTATCAATCACAAAAATCTGCTTCTTGAGTTCCTGACAGTGCTCATTGTTCTACATAGTGAAATGTATGTCACTTTAGTCTAGGAGTGGACAATATGATGTTTATCATTATCATGAAAAATTCCATGTTTCCATGGGTCTTGTTCACGAGTGATGGTACAAGGGAGCGGGAGATTGACAGGCGGATTGGTGTTGGGTCAGCAGTGATGCGGGCTCTTTACCGGTCTGATGTGGTAAAGAAAGAGCTGAGCCATAAGGCAAGGCTCTCGATTTACCGGTCGATCTACGTTCCCACCCTCACCTATGGTCATGAGCTTTGGGTAATGACCGAAAGAACGAGATGGTGAGAAGTTCGGTCATCCGGGAGGGACTCGGAGTAGAGCTGCTGCTTCTCCACATCGAGAGGAGCCAGTTGAGGTGATTCGGGCATCTAGTTAGGATGCCTCCTGGACGCCTCCCTCGTGAGGTGTCACAGGCAAGTCCACCTGGGAGGAGCCCCCGGGGAAGACCCAGGACATGCTGGCGTGACTATATTGGCCTGGGAGCGCCTCGGTACCGCCCCCCCCCGGAGAGCTAGTGGAAGTGGCTGGGGAAAGGGAGGTCTGGGCCTCATTGCTTAGGATGCTGCCCCCGCGACCTGAACCCCAGAGAAGCGGAAGATGATGGATAGATGGATGGATGAAAAATTCCATGGCAGTAATTTGTCAGTGTTTTTCTGAGCATATTGTGGATATCAGTGCTTAAAGCTGCACACAACATGCGGGAGAACATTTTGTATTGTGGGTTGTGCATTAAGAGTATTGAAAGAGAACTCAGTCAAAACTTGGTAAACAACATGGATTCGGTATCATGATATCATGAAAATGTCTAAGTATTGTGTTATTTCTTCCATTTCACCCACCCCCACTTTCTGCCCTCTCTACCACTGTACAGTGGGATGGTTTGGCAACTGACCCTGTAAGGAAATCCTGAAGTGAATGAAGTATTTCTTTATCCATCTGACCTCTTTCAGGCAGCAGTATGGGCGTAGCAGAGAGGTTAGGCTTAGGAGAGATCCGTGACCTGATCAATCTGGAGATGCCACAGCTAAACGAAGCCCTGGTGTCCAACAGATCTAACACACAGGTGCCTCACACACACACACGCACGCGCGCGCACACACACACACACACATCATCATAAATGTTAGAGCTTTAATCAAGGCTGAAAATATGGTCCAACCTGACCCACAGCATCAATTTTAGAATCTGAACTTGACTCTAGCCCACAAAATTCTGTCTGAACCCGACTGTAGCTCACACGGTTCTGCCTCAACCAGACTGTAGCTCACACGGTTCTGCCTCAACCCGACTGTAGCTCACATGGTTCTGTCTGAACCCGACTGTAGCTCACACGGTTCTGCCTCAACCCGACTGTAGCTCACACGGTTCTGTCTGAACCAGACTGTAGCTCACACGGTTCTGCCTCAACCCCGACTGTAGCTCACACAGTTCTGCCTCAACCCGACTCTGTCTGAACCGAAACATAAACTTTGTGAATCGACAGTGATGTCATCTGTTAGTACTTGCTAGCGATGACAGTTGGCCAGTAATCAGATCAGAGGAATCATAAAACAAGCCATTAAGCATTTTAACGACCCAAACAAAGGATATTCTGGAGAAACATAAGTACACATTAAACATATGGTCACCTGGAATCTTAACTGACTTCATGGCACTTCATTAGAATAACAATGACGACTGTCAACAGTTCATCAGTAAGTAATTGTCACCTATCCAAAATTAAATTCAATGTGGACAAATTTATTCCTCAGTCAGTGTTTTGGAACAACATCCAAATAGTTTTTAGTCTGAATGAACTTTATATAATGCATTGTTTTTGTGGTAGAATTTTGCTGCCAAGCACCAATTTAAACACTGTGTAAGGTAATAAAATTAGGGATGGATAAAAATTACTTGAGAATTATTTGACAAAAATTCAATCTTTTTTGGCTTAATGAAGGACAAAGTCCATTAAAAAAAGGATAAACGGGCTGTTAGAACCACATACAATTTAGCCTTCTTAAGTTAGAAGGTGAAAAGTCAGAATTGGATTAGACAGATACTTCAAGTTCTTATGCATATGTAAACTCATGCATATTTTTTTTTTTCATTCTAGCTGGGCTGGGCCTGCCCATCCTGTACGTTCATTAACAAACCCACTCGACCTGGCTGTGAGATGTGCAGCGCTGACCGGCCCGAGGGCTACACCATACCAGGAGGCTACAGACCAGACGCTCTCGAACTGCGCCGCATCCAGCAGGAGAAAGAGGCCATCAGACAGTATCAGCAGGTGAGATATCTCAGATACTGACCCCTTGACATTTCAAGCTAAAACAGTACCCATTGCTGCTCCTGAGCATCCCGTCCTGCACATTTTGGGGTTTTTCCTGCTTCAGTGATCCAGTTAATCAGCTAATGAACTATACCTGAGCTGTTTTAGAGCAGGGAAAACACTAAAATATACAGGACAGCTCCTGTGGCTGGATACATATTCAGAGTCAATAGATGAGATTGGCATACTCTTCGTATTACATCCACTTATGCACCTATACAAATAAAAAAACAAAGACACAAACACTAACAGACTTGCAATAAAACCTGTGAACACACAACCTTGTTTAGAGCATTAGTGCGCAGCTGGTGGGCTGGTGTCCAGCACATTTAAGTAGTGTCCGAACTCAAACACACCCATAACCCTGACAGATAAGAGTAATCACAGTGTTTGAGCAGGTAAACCGCCAAACTGTGCTGGACACTGGCCCTCCAGGACCGGAGTTGTGCACCCCTGGTTTTTAAGCAGTGGAGAAGCTTCTTAACGCAACAGATGAGGCAGAAAACATAAACCGTATATAGTTTTCCGTTTACGCCAGATGTAGCTGATCAGCCAACCCATGCTTTGTATATTGAACTCTTTTAGCTTTATGCTGGAGCTGCGAAGCTCATGTACGAGGCAGATCTTTTCCATAAACCCATCTCCATCGTCTTTCAACCCATGTCCAGGTCTTGATTAAGGTCATGCAGACTTGTCAGTGGTTTAGGATACTATGTTTGCAATGTCCATTGTTTGTAGACATCGAGCAGCTCCAGTAATGAGCTAAAGAGGTAAAACTTGTCCTGGCTAGTCGGCGCCATCTGGAATAACTGGAAATCGGTGTAAACTGGCTTGAATAGATGGAGAGAGACTCAAGACTGGAAAGGCCGTATTTGTACCTTTTTAAGGAAAGCTCTTCTTCTACAAAGTAGCGTTGTTTACCAGGAAATGTTCCCATAGGCTTTAGTCACAAAATAAACTTCTTTGTAAAGTCCCTGTGGCCTGTCTGGGAAGTTAGTGAGTGAATCTGATGCATTATGGATAGGCAGGTACTTAGGCTCTGGTTGGCTCCTCGGTCTGACTCTCTTCTCTTCTGTCTGGTTTTCTTTTTTAAAGGAGAAAGGGAGGAGGGAAGAGCTGAGGGCCAGCAACTCACTACAGTACAACCTCAACCAGGACTACTGACAATAAACAGCACATCTCATAAACTTTACATCCACTCACACGTCAAACACACCCACACTACACACTTCGAAACTTGAAGGAGCTTGAATGACTACTGACACACAAACACAAAGGACCTTCGGACAATTACTTATTACAAAGACGAGTCCCTGCACGGTGTTTTGAAACGGGACTGTTTATCTCAGAACAATACCAGCCAAAAACTGAACACGTCAGCGTGCTCAACCTGTATGACGTTATGCATGCCAATCTCATCTATTCAGCTCAGCTTTAACAGAGTACTTCACTCAGAAAAGCCAGCCGGGCTCACATTGAATGGAAGCATTCAGACCAGCAAAGGGTGAAGTGGTCTTTTAAAGTGGTCTTATAAAGCCACTCTGATTTGCAAGACTGATGTGTTTACATTATTGTTATGGTGTGTATTTGTAAGTTTGATGGGTAACGCTCTGCTGTAGGGCAGTGTTCAAAAGACAGCATGACACCTACACAAGCTCGTCATGGCAACGGACGTAAACCTACATAAACACGTCATTTTGTTTGCAGAACTCCAATTCGCAGTCAGTACATGGCCAGCAAACACAGCTGTACCATAAAACCATAAAGTTTCTGTACTGACCAATCGTAATATTGCACACCCAATTTTATACTTTGGGACACATTGACTTAAAAACAATGGGATCTAACTGCTCAGCCTCACCTCCTGCTCTAAAATGCTGGGGCGTCCTAAATCTTTCAACCACACTTCAAAGAGTCAAGAAGATCTTGGGGGGCGGCGGGGGTTGAGACAAGTGTTTGCAAATCTATATGAGCCCTATGTCAGTTGTCATAAAGGATTTATGTACAGTTGTAAGCAAACGTTTGGGCCCCTGTGATAAAATCATGTTTTGTTGGTTTTCTAAGTGAAAATAAGTGAATACATCTTGTAATTTCATGTAATTTAGAGCACAGTTACACTTACTGACTTTAAGATTAAGTGACCCTTATTAGTCCCACAACGGGGAAATTTCACCACATACACACTAGTGAGCACACACACACTAGGGGGCAGTGAGCACACTTGCCCGGAGCGGTGGGCAGCCCAATCCGTAGCACCCAGGGAGCAGTTGGGTTGGGTGTCTTGCTCAAGGACACCTCAGTCATGTGCTGTCGGCTCTGGGGATCGAACCGGCGACCTTCCGGTCATGAGGCTGGATCCCTAACCTCCAGCCCACGACTGCCCCCAACAGGCTGGAAAACAAATTAAATACAAAACACAGCCTGTGCAAAAGGCACATTTAATATGAAATGTTAAATTTTTTTCCCCCCAATACTTTAAACTCTGCACATAGATAGCAATTGTTCACTACAATATTCAATTTAAAGGCCATATTTAAGTGTGTTCTGTATAGAGAATGTGCTTATTTTCACTCAGAAAATCAGCAGAACGTGTATTTTCTCTGGGGGCGTTCAAACGTTTGCATCCGGCTGTAGGTGTCATGCAGCCCTATGAACACTGCCCTGCAATAAAGTGTTGCCATTTATTCTTGATGACTCCTTTCAGTCGCCTCAACAGCTCCAATCAAATTTTTACCTGATGGTGAACTGTGAGGTTGTTGATTCTGTAACTTGGAAGCAAAGTGTCATTTGAAAATGTTTCTTTAGATTATCAGCCATTGGACACCAGACCTCTTTCTTTAGCTTTAGAGTACGCCAAGTGGCAGGGTTACCACTTCGTCATTATAAAATGACACACTGCACCTTTACATGAAATGTGCACTTTCTGACCACTTTAGCGGACACGGCTTTCTTGTAGTTCCACCTTGTTGGTGTACAGTTTGTGTTCGTCCTCTAGCTCTTCATCTATGGTGAGTTTCTGACCACACAGCCGCGCTTGTCTGGATGTTTTGGGGTGGTTCTCCACTCTCAACCTAGCAGAGAGCTCGTACCAGCACCGCACACGCTACCATGTCAGTGTCACTGCTGTGCTGATATGATGATGATGATATCTATACAACAGTTGCCCCATGGTCAGAAACTGACCAATGACGAACAGGGCAGAAGGTATAGTCTGTAATTGTACACCTACAAAGTGGAGCTGTAAGTGGACCTCAAAGTGGTCAAGGAGCATAAATACAAGGAAATAGAGTAGGAGATTTTAATGAAGTGTTTGGCGGGTGTTATGCCACGTCACAATGTGGTCATCAAGATGTGAACAAAGTCGTTCGGGGTGGTTTGGTGTGAAATGCTCTGCTCTAGAGAAACATGGTCAGAACTCTTCAGTGTTGGTGATAGGAACCAGGCGTCCACCTTTAAAAGCTCCCTCACGGAAAGTTAATACATGAAATGGTTATAAATACACTGCCAGATGTCAGAGACACTGTTTATGGAGAAAGAGTTTGGCAGAAAACATTCTTTTTATTCGTAGTCGAGAGGTGCTTCAGTGTGTTTGAGGCACTCACAAGACGTGTAGATTCACTGGTCATTTCGCATCCTGAATGAAATGGCTGTGCTTGTGTCAGACCACTGGTTCCCATCACCACCGCTGTAAAGAAATCCAAGTTGGGAAAGCTTCTCTACAGTGAAGCATTTCGCACCAAAGTACTCTGAAGAACTGTGTTCAAATCCTATAGACATTTACAAAGTCGGTAGAAATTCTCTTTAAACTTGCTTGACTTTCAGTCGAGGGCAGAGCTCAGGGGATACTTGTCTGCTTGGCTGCTTGTGGGTGGAATGGCTGCATACATGGCACAGTGCAGTACCACGCAATAAAATAGAGGCTGCCAACTGCACTGTGCAGTTTGGGGTTTCCCCAGCTCTATGATATCTCACCCTACTCATGAAGGCCTCCAGAAATAGATTATATTTGAACTATGCACTATTGGGGCTCTATATACAGAATGAGTCAAAAGTCACAAGACACAGTTTTATTTTATGTTTTATGCTGTCACAAGCCTCCACGACGCGGTGCTGAAGGTGGTGTTTGTTGTGGATTTTCTCAGCATGCACAATTTGAGATGACCCCAGAGATATAAGTCGATAATTAAAAAAAAAAAAATAACACAAAATAAAACCTGCCCTGTGACTTTTGACTCACCCTGTAGATGGAAATGAAGTTTTAGTGTTTGTAATCTCACTGATGTGAGAATTGAGTAAACCTCAGGCTTGATTATTCAATTTTAAATTCAGCCAGACGTTGATGTTGAGTACTGTACAGCTCAACTGAGTGTGCACGAAAGAGAGAATTTATTTTCCTTCATTTTCCCAACTGAATGTCATTTGGTTAAGTTTGACCACTTTATTGATTGTCCAGCTGTATCTTGTATGGGTTTGCTTGTGGTTCCTCTACTGTTCCTGAATGTAAGAAGATTGTATCTGTGCTGAATGAAATGTGTAAATCATCATCGGTTCACTGCACAATTTAAACCAAGGGCACTTAATAGTAAATGCATGTTTGTTTATTTATATCCTTGTTCGTGTTTAAGTGTCCGGGTTCTCTCATGGTTTATTAATGTTAAAGTGCTTGGCGGTCTCTGTACCATCATAATCGGTCATAATTACTTAACTGAATCGTCTTTTTCAGTCTCATTACCGATTGTTTCAAAACTAACTTCTGCTATTTTCAATTTGCTGGGTAATAAGAAAAAATTTATGAATATATTTTAGTTAAAATTTTAGGTTTAGTGGTTCTAACGTAGTATCCAGAAATGTAGTATGTGGTGTTAAACGGGAATTCCAAAAAACTGCACGATTAAATCGTTGAGATGTGAGCCTCTGAGATGTTTACATTAAATGTACATGTAATTTAGAGTGGTTTGATATGAAATGGTTCCGTTGCTTAACGACTGATGTCTTCACAGTGGTGGTGATAGGAACCAGGGGTCGCCATGTCTACAACATGACCATTTCATGTAATAACTTCATGTCATGGAGATTTGGACGTCCGGTTCCTATCATCACTGTGGAGCTACGGCAGTGGGAATGTGGTCTGAACAGAGGGTGGAGGAACATCTAGTGGGTAGCATAGAAGTGTGATGCCCACTTGGCCAAACACTACTTCATAAGAAGGATAGGGAGTTTCCTAGAACCAAACTAACCCAAGTCCTCCAACACATCAGTCTGCAATATGAAGGACAGAGAAGCAATGGCCTGAAGTCAAACAAACGATCACTCACGGTGCTCTACCGAATCACATCTGGACTCCCCATTGTAGTAGAAATATGAGATGTGAGCAGTGGGAAATGATCTTGTTAACTTGGTGAAGCACCTGCCCGTGTCCTTAGTGGAAGATAAAGTACTGTACTTCACTCATCCAGCTGGACACATCACTGGGTTCTCTGTGAACTTTCATTCCCATTTCAAAGACATGAGGACCATTGTCATTATTGTAGACCAGAGGTCACTAATAGGCAGACCGCGGTCTGAGTCCTGACCCAGACGCTGTCATATGTGGACCTGGACCTGTAACCATAAGCTATGGAGAATTATTTAATTTCTACAGGGTGGTCCCATTTTAATCAGCGTAACTTTTCTAGCCTTTACAGTAGCTTTAACCGCCCGGGAGACGCACAGACCAAACGCATGTGTTGTACGTATCACGGCTGACGCTACTCAGCCAATCAGATCTGTGCATTACGATGAGCGCTGAGACTTGAGTAAGTGATGCACACACAGGGGAGGGACGGGGCAAGAAACGGCAGTCAGAGAAGAAAGAGAGCCAGATTATTTCACATGGCTATGAAAAAGAAAACTGACAAATATTGTTGAAATATCACTGAACTGTACTTTATTTGATTTGACATTCAGTTGTTGACTGTATAAAATGTTGATATAATAGGCTACTTCAGTAAACAGTATGTGGCACTGAGTCACAATGCAAGTCAGGCTTAAATGACGTTCCAGATCTTTGCTTGAGAAAGTTTTCTTAACTGGACCTTACTGAAGTTTAACTAAAGATCTCTGTTGTAGACTATCGTGTCATTCCAGTAAGCTGTGGCATATGCCCAGTGGGGCCCCATCAGACATTGAAACATATCAGGTTTCTCTAAGACTCTGAATGGAACACTTACAAATGGATGTCATCCAAAATTAACAGAGAAGGCCTTGGTCTCCTTAGACCATGGAGACAAGGGAATCTGCCAGTAGCCCTTGATTTTGACCAAGGCATGTTTTGTTACATTTTAATATAGTTAGCTTGGATCTTTCAGGACTGCAAAAGTGCTTCACTCTTAGTGATGTTCCTTGAGTCTTGATTAGTACTTGGTATAGTAGTTGGACCCAAAGTCTCAAAGATCTGAACGTTACATCTGGACTACTGTGATGGAGATCTGGGCTGACCTCCATCACAGTAGATCTGTTTGGGGTCAGCTCTTACTGGATTGGATGTGGCACACTGGGTAGAACAGGAGAGGAAAGACAAAAAGACAGATGCAAAGTCTCAGGATTGTCTTTAAGGATCATCATGGTGATCATCATCCAACCAAGTGGTTGGAGTTCATGGATGTCATGATTGACATCTTGTACATCTTCTATACATATCTTGTATAATCTGGAAGATTTCTGTATCAGTATCCTATCCCTGAGTACCTGCATCTCATTTATTGTCAACCTCAGACTAACTGCAGATATGGAAATGTGAACAACAGCACATTTCATAGTTTTATTCCATAACTTATTACTGTACAACTATACATTGGAAATGGTGTAATACTAGCATATATTATGTATATGTGTATATTCAGAGTCGGTGTGTGTATATAATTCTTTTATCTTCTTGTGATGTGACAAACGTGATTTGATTTGATTTGATTTGGAGGGCTGGTGTCCATCACAATTTAGTGATTTACCTACCCGAACTCACCTGAAGACACTTATCTGTTAATTGCCAGATTTATTGGGTGTGTTTTGAGTAGGGAAACCTTCAAACTTTGCTGGACACCAGCCCTCCAGGACCAGAGTTGTGCAACCCTGGCTTAAAACAAAAATCTCAACAGAAAGAGAGGGACTATACTTTAGGCCTGGGAAAACAAGGGTCAGGTGTGCTGCATCAGCCTTTACCTGTCCGCTCACCCAGACCACCTCCTCCCCATGCTGTCCAATGCCGAACAAACAGCCCGCGTACTGTAATTTTCAGTGTTTGTTTTATTGTTCTGTTATACCTCTAGTGCTTGATGATGGATTACTCTATCAAAATTTGAGAACTTTCTAATTGAGTCGGTGTATTCCAGGCACAGGAAGCGGAGCGCAGGGAGAACTACGCTCGACTGGTACAGATGGATGGCCAAGAGCTGGTGCTGAACCCAGAGAGTGTGGAGTGTAGGATTTGCTACCTGCAGCTCCAGCCAGGAGAAGGAGTTCTACTGCGGGAGTGTCTCCACTGCTTCTGCAGGTTAGAGAAGAAGAGGAATCATAGACAGATGAGGGTTGCTTCCACATAGTTGAATGAAATCTCCTTTTTCATTTGCTTTGCTTGATTTTGCCTGATATTCCTGCTGGTCAGCCCTGCTGGTATAGGCAAATAGATCAGGGCGAAATTAAACGAAGCAGTTAAGTTTCAGTCAGTTGTTCAGATGCAGTCAAGGATGGATGGAGGGGTGGTTCATTAAGTTGGTTGTATAATGTATAATGAATAGAATCCTGACAGAATGCACCACAGGGAAAATATTATGTATCTCTTTGTGTGTGTAGAGAATGCCTGCGTTCAGTGATCCTGCTGTCGGAGGACCCTCAGGTGGCCTGTCCATACAGAGATGAGGCCTACGCGTGTGACTGTACCCTGCAGGAGCGAGAGATCCGTGCTGTGAGGACACGCATTACACTGCATCAGACAACTCTGACCAGCTCCATTCAAACTAAGAATGATTAACTGATCATTTGTTAACCAACCAAAGCTTTTAGTTAATTTCCACCAATTGATATTTTGATAGATGGGCTTGAGGATTGTTTTTTAATTGGATGCATTCAGGAGCAAGACTGCAACTTGTTCTGGCAGACCTACCTAGACCCTGCTTACTCCTGGTCACTTCATATGTGTGTAGTATCTGGATTGTATCCTGATGAGATTTTAGCCACATGCATTCACACTTGGTTGTCAAATGCGACTCTGATTATTCAGACTGAAATTTGATTGCTGTGGGATGGAATATGCAAATCTGCCCATTACACTGCAACCAATTACCAGTTGTTTGTGTTCAGCCTCTTTGTCTGCAGGCTGTTTTGCTCGGTAGTATCTGTCCACATCGCTGTTGAGCATGTCGCTTTGTCTGGGTCCCCAGCCATGTGCATCCTTCATGATAATCTTCCTCGCAGACACGGACCCCACAGCCGGCGATGTGCTGCATGGGGAGGAGTTTCGGTTGTACTTGGAGGGGTTTTGTTTGTACCGGGAGGAGTTTGGGTTGTGCCGGGAGGAGTTTGGGTTGTGCCGGGAGGAGTTTGGGTTGTGCCGGGAGGAGTTTGGGTTGTGCCGGGAGGAGTTTTGGTTATACGGGGAGGAGCTTTGGTTGTACCGGGAGGAGCTTTGGTTTTACTGGGAGGAGTTTTGTTGTTGAACGTGTCTTAGAGAGAAAGCTGTGTTTACACTGCTGCTCAGATGCGTCTTGGTCGACCTCCTGAAGTGGTTTCAGCAGTCAGATTTGTATCTGTTTTAAACACATCTTGGGTTAAAACGTATGTCACACTGCTAAAGTGGGCTGCACTTTTTGAATGTCGTGTTGCATCTGTTAAGTGTAGTCTTAAGTAATAGCCTACAAATGTGTTTGTTAGATAACAGTTCGCCTGTGTATTTAGCTCCACCACACAAAAAGCTTAAAAGCGGTGAGCTGCTGTCTGTTTATTGACATTTGTTTAAACCGTCACGTTGAAGCCTGCTCCAGTCATGCCACATATATTCATTATTTTGGGCTAATAATGTGTGGTGAATGTAAGTGGACTTCATTATGTTTCCATCATATCTGTTACGTTGAGTGAAGTCTATACAGCACTGTGTGAAAGTCTTAGGCACCCAAGACACATTTTTAAAATCTTTTATATGTGTAGTTTGTGTTTATTTGCTGAGAAAACTGTTAATATTTGAATAAATAACATTTATAGAATATTAACACTATCCTGGTTTGACCAATCAGTGCTTCAGTAAATTGAGCTCATGATGTAATTGATGATATTAACTGATATTAAATCATATTAATTAAGTCTCTGTGGCGGCTGTGAAGGGGTGATAGAAAAAAGTGGACCCAAGAAATTCTTGTTACTGTTTTATAGTTTTTCTGTTTATTTGAATTATGAATATGACTTTATTCTAACGTATATTGTGATAAACTCACTGCTGAGGTCAACTGTTTAAATATTAGCTTAGATGCCTAAAACTTTCACACAGTACTGTATAAATTGAAGTCTATATTTTTATTTAACGGGTCATGATTTTAGCTTTGTTGTTAAGCGATCAATTACGGACTAATAATGGTCAGTTATTGACAAAATGTGCGTCCACTTCAAACCTGTACTGTTATACTGATATTTGCCTATATATACTCTCACACATGATGTATGATGTAAGAGTGCATGTATATGAATCACTACTGTGCTGTTTCATTGATTTTGTGCCAGCTGGTTTCGGGTGAAGAGTACGAGCGCTGGTTACAGAGGGGTCTGTCAGTAGCCGAGTCCCGCTGTGAGGGCAGTTATCACTGTGCCACCACAGACTGTCCTGGCTGGTGTGTGTACGAGGACACGGTCAACACCTTCCACTGCCCCGTGTGCAGCAAACACAACTGCCTGCTTTGCAAGGTAGCATGCGCGGACCCACATACAACATGCAATCATTGAAATGCACATGCATGCACACTTACGTTTGCTAACAACGTGTTAAAGTGAAAAAACTCTATCTCTGTGTCTCTCACTCTCAGGCAATTCATGAAGGGATGAATTGTAAACAGTACCAAGATGATCTTGCTGCTCGTGCCATCAATGACACTGCAGCCCGAAGGACCAGGGACCTGCTGAAGGTCATACACACACACCTTATTGCTATATATCTATATAACACCCTTATCATTTTAAATGTCTTGTGTTGTATGACTGCTATTGGCTACAAAATTTCCTTCGGCATCAATAAAGTATTTATCCATCTATCTACCCTCCCACTCACCCACCTACCTGACTACCCACCTACTTACCTAAATGTTAAGTTATACTTTTTTAATCCAACAAACGGGGAAATTCCACCTCCGCGAAGTGAAACACCACATACACACTAGTGAATATACACACTCACCTATCCCTATCCATGGCGCCTGGGGAGCAATTGGGGGTTAGGTGTCTTGCTCAAGGACACCTCAGTCTTGGACTTTCGGTGCTGGGGATCGAACCGGCATCCCTTACCTCCAGCCCACGACTGCCCCTGTCTTAACTTAATGCACATACACTATATGTCCAGAAGTTTGTAGGCATCCAGCATTTCTTCTGAAATCCAGGGTATTAAAAAAGGGATAGTTTGCTGCAGTAACAGCTTTTACTTTTCTGGGATGGCTTTATACTAGATGTTGGAACACTGCTTTCAGGATTTGATTGCATTCAGTCAGAAGAGCATTAGTGAGGTCAGGTACTGATGGATGACTAGTTCTGGGGCTGTATTACAGAAACTTCCTATATTTTTGTCTTAAGATCTGACAGGTCAAGACACGATTTTTCAATTCTGAAGCAAATCTTATCTTCATTTAGGAATCTTATCTTACAGCATCTTATATTAAGTTAGGAAACCTTAATCTATTTGATTGAAGTTGAAAATCAACTGTCATGTCTGTTACCAATCAATTGGCTATGATTAAATGATTAAACAGTTAGTTAGATTAATGATTAAACAGTTAGTTAGCCAGACAGCTAATGTAAGCTACTGTTACTGATGTAAAAAAAAAAGTCAAACAAAAGTGTGATAAACTTTGTTATGAATATTGTGTCAGTTCTATGATATCAGAGTGTCACTGATCTGCAGTTTCAGTTTCCATTTCCCAAACGCTTTTACGGACCATGCTAACGTTGTTCCTCTTAAGAAACAGACACAAGTTCAGCTCTGTCTCCTCATCATTCACCATCTCTGTAATATTTTATTTACACTACAATATTTAATGAGTTTTTGATGAGTCAACAAAAAATTATTTACATAACTAAATAAACAACATGGAAAAATATAATTTAAAGCAAGCATTTCGTTTTTTTATTTGAAAGCCTGCAGAATTAAAAATCTAGGGCTTTGTTTGCAATACCACTCCACAACACTAGATGACAATAATGGCAACAGCGCCACCTCTTTTCTGGGGTGTCAGATAGGTACCACAGGTGAGGTAAGCCTCAGGAATGAGATCTGCATACAGACCCTTCTCCAGCCTACACCTGTCTAACAATAATTCTTTCAGAATGAATTCATTTGATTCATTTCTTGTTTTGTGTTTGCTTTACCGATTTGCTAATTTTGCATCTGTCTTCTCTTTCTCTGCTCTTTCTGTCCCTCTTTCCTCAGACTCTGGTCAGGTCTGGTGAGGCGATGCACTGTCCCCAGTGTGGCATCATCGTCCAGAAGAAGGAAGGCTGTGATTGGCTGCGCTGCACCGTCTGTCACACAGAGATCTGCTGGGTCACCCGAGGCCCACGCTGGGGTCCTGGGGTGTGTAACCAATAAGTCTATGAGATATTCTCGGTTTGAGTTCGTCTTGTTCTGAACGTTCTCCCTTTCCTCGCAGGGTCCCGGGGACACAAGCGGAGGCTGCCGCTGCAACGTGAACAAACAGAGATGCCATCCAAAGTGCCAGAACTGCCACTGATGGAGAAAGAGAGCAAGAAGCAGTTAGAAAGAATAATGAAAGAAATAATCAAAAGCCAATGTGGAAGGAAGGAGGAAGGTGTAGGAGTAAAAGAAGCCAAAGCAGTAACCAAAGCTGAATATCTGTTACTTCACAGAAATATGATTAAGGCAATAGTACTGAATGAAATGCACTTTTCTAAACACTGTAAATATCCTCATATTTATCTGTCTTACTCCTAAGAGCTGTACTACACTGGTAAGAAGTATTAATATGCATTAGTGCCTTTGCTTTCCTGTTCTAAACTACAGAATCACTAATAGAACCACAGAACCAGGTTGGTATTAAGGATCGTATACATCCTGTATGAGTTTTTAACCACAAGACTTTCAGCTACACAACATACACATATCAGCACCAGAGCGACACGCCAGTCTGCAGAGACAGCTTTAACTGTAACTAAACAACTGGAAGTCTGGACATATGGAGGGGACACCGGAGAACGTTCTAGTCTGACAGAATCAACAGAACTCCTCAGGATGACTGTGCTTAACTCAGTGCCTTATGGTGTGTCTGCAAGTAGTGAATAATTCCAAATTTTCTTTTGTAGATATTTTTGTAGAACTTATTATGACATTTCTAATAATTTAATGTAAACCTCAAGCTTACATGCTTTAAAGAGATCAAAATAAACATGGACAATATTAACAGTTTTTTATGCCAAGGGAATTATTTCCTAGTTTTGTTTACCATCTCACACTAAAGACTGAAAGCCAGAGTAGCAGCAGCCGTTCATAATATCCGGTTCCACTGCACTAGTGAATAGAACAGGCTACGTACACAGTAGGTTCTACACAAAGGAACCACAAACAATATCCTTTCATTTTCCGTCTGAAAACTGCTGCTCGTCCATCTTCCAATCACCTTCAGCGATGAATTGAATGTTCCTATTACAAGAATTAAGGAACTATACATTAGTAAAGACTAAATAAAAGACTAATTAATGTGATGTATTAATAATGAATTCACACCCTATTCATTTATTGAACTAACAAGGCTTTCATGACGCATTTAGAGGGCAGAAACGATTACTATATACCTGTTAGCAGTGTTCGAACAATGTCCATGCCTATGAAGTTCAACAGTTGATCTAATACGATTAGAGATCCCTAGTGGCCATGGTGAGAGTTCACAGTTGTGCTGAAGGTCCATTTAATTCCTTTTTGCATCATTCTGCATTTATTTATTTTCTAAAGTTTGCACAGTTATCCGAACACATCCTTACCTTGCCTTTATACATAAAACTTCTACGTTTCTACAAGAAGTCCAGACTATGTGTGGTTTCAATATGAATAGGTCTTGTGGTGAAGAGCATTGCTTATCATTTGACTTGACTTGGACCTTGTTTGATCTTGTACAGCCTGAAGTAATCAAGTTTTTTTTTTTTTTTTTTTTTTTTTTGGCTTCTCTCCTTTGGTATTGAGTGGTCTGCTGACTGTGCACTTCAGGATGTTTGTCCTGATGCCAGAATCGAGCAATCCGCTATTTCTCATGTAGTTTTACCTGCTCAAAATGTCCAATCTCTGCAAAAGGAGTAAAATAAAGGATGCAGGTTTAGCAGATTTAGGTTGCAAGAAGATATGACTTGTTTCACATGAGTGTTTCTTTGGGGCCATGACTTTTGCATGGCCTTCTTGCAATTGACTGAAATGTACGACAGAGAGAAACAGTAACGTGGGTCACTGTACCGGACTGTAGTAGTGAAGGGGGAGCTGATCCATAAGGCAAAGCTCTCTGTGTACCAGTTGGTCGACATCCGACCCTCATCTATGGTCATGAGCTGTGGGTAATGACCGAAAGAATGAGATTGTGAGTACAAGCAGCGGACATGAGCTTACTTCTCAGGGTGGTGGGCTACACTCTACTTGATAGGGTGAGGAGCTCGGTCATCCGGATAGGAGCTCAGAGTAGAGCTACTACTCCTCTGCATTGAGAGAAGCCAGTTGAGGTGGTTCAGCATCTGATCCGGATGCCCCCTGGACGCCTCCCAGTGGGGCTATGCCAGGCACGGCCTACTGGGATGAGAGCTCGGGGTCATTCTAGGACCCACTGGAGGGATTATATCTCCAAGTTGGCCTGGGAGTGTCTGTGGGTCCCCGGGAATGATCTGGAAGAAGTTACGGGGGGATAGGGTCATTGGGATTCTCTGCTCTCCAAACCGCTACCACGACCCTATCTGGACTAACCGGTTAATGATGATGAATGAATGATGTACGATTTCTGTTGAACTTGGTGAGGTTACTCTGGCCATTCTTTCTCCAGTTTCAGTAAGAATCTTGGGCCTTGTATCCTCCAATCCTAAATCTCCTAACATTCATCCTCTTGATGCTTGGTCAGCTGCATTGTGTAGGCTATGTGATCTCCCTGACTGCTGTGATACTACTGGGTACAAAAGGCCTGAAGGGAGTGCTTTCTTTTGAGATTTACTGTTGTAGTGCTTTCAGCTCAAAAAAAAAAAAAAAAATTCTTAAAGTGGGACTTGATTCATCTAGACTGTAACAATGGCTGCAACCAGATCCATTCTTCTTTCACTCTTGACTTCCACCATGAAGAAGGTGCAACACATATTTACCTCATTGTTGGTAAAGAGAAGGTGAGTAGTAGTGCCATGAACATCTTCAGAGGCACCAGGACAATTATGTAGTTCTGCTGAAAGAAGATGGACTTGCAGTTACACTTAAGTCTGCCAGGAACTTCAGATCTACCAACCATTTCCACCACTTCTGGGCATGCAAACCCCCTCATCCTCATCAAGTTTATTCTGCAAGTATATTTAGAATTTGAACCTGTCCCTGGTCACCACTGTTCGCCTAAGGCAATGGTTTTCTAACCAGCTCTCAGACCATCCATATGTGTTGGAATCCAGCAATAGTGTGGGCCCTGAGGACCAGTTTGTAAGCTACTGACTTAATGGCTTAGGTCTTGGTCCTTTTCTCCAGGAGCTGTCACTTCTGTGGTAGCCATCTCTCCTCCATTTCCTACTGTATTTTGTATGGCATGAAGTTGATAAGTGTGTGAAAATGTGGCACTGAGAAGGGAAACTAATCATCCTGAATCTCTTCACATAGACTTACCTTCAGGCCTTAAAAACCAAAAAGATCAACATCTTCGTCTTGGATGTTCTCCTGAAAGAACTTGGATTTTATATCCACTGTCAGAGCTAGAACTCTGGAAGCAATTTGGTGAAGTCATTGAAGAAACTGCTGACTCAGAGGCATTTCCTAATAAGTGAAACTTCTTTTCCTTGGGTGGTACACCCCATGGTAAGGAATGTACCACACTCTGCCATCACTGTGACTGAAGTGATCCTTGGGTACTACTTCCATAGACTTGACTGAAAAAGTACCCACCTGAGTCTTAATGAGTTTTGTTTAGCTCTACACTGAAGGAAGCTTGTTTTCCTGACCGCCTGTGCTTCCATTCTACCTGTCGAACCCTACGGTCTTCCAACCTGTTGTTTTTAGCTGTTCCACCTTCTTGCATGAAGTTTAAAGGTGATCCAGCCCTTTTTGTTGCTGCCTCAAGACTCCGGAACAGCCCCCTAGAGTAGATAAGTAAAATTTTAAAGCTATAAACTTTGGCAGTCCATTTACAGACTATGCATTCACTCATCTGCTCTGTCTTGTTTTGTTCTAATATCCTTTGACTTTTACTGTTTTATTTATTTATTTTCCATAATTTTTTGTGCAGTTTTGTCAAGTCATGGTGGCACTTGTATTCAGTCTCTTTCTTTTAATTGGCTGTATTCATGTTATGTTCATTTTAGTTTAGTTTAGTGTAGTCGCAGCAAACACTTCTTGTCTTAAACATATATTATATATATAAAATGATATATCTCACTGTTATTGGAGCAAAACCCCATACCTGTTACCCTTCACATTGTGTATAAATTTCAGGATTCTGGTTCTATTGACTTACATTAGAAGAGAAGTAGTTTTTTCCTTCTTCTGTAAAGTTACCATTTTGGAGATAGCGAGATTTTGTACCGACAGCAGCGATATTTTAAATACAGGCTGATTCAAAAAGATTGATCCAATTTCAGAATGATTTATTTCATTTGTATGTTTTTACAGAACAATGCAGTAAATTGTTTAACTGAATGTAAAGTTTATTATGTAGTTTTATACATGCTCAATATGAACCTCCTCCAGCTGTACAGACAACATCAACACCATAGTCAAATTCATCCCGTACTTGATTGAGCATGTCGGGGTGTCGCTGCACTCACGACTCTTTCAGTGCGATTTCGGAGATCATCCAGTGTTGTGGAACCAACGACGAACGCTCTGAGCTGTTGTATGTTCACTGCTGATGAAAATCACACCAATTCACTCTTACACCTTCTGCTCAGGGCTCTCCATCTCCTCTCAGACTGAAGGGAGTCATTGTCCGGTGACTGTCAGAAACTCTATGACCCCTTCTTTCAATTGGTATGTGATTGGTTCCTCGGCGCCTCACAGTTGTAAAAAAAATATGGTGCTTTGAAATCGGAATAATCTTCTTGAATCAACCTGTATATATAAGGTAACTTGACTTCTTTAAAGGTTCTACAGTTTGCATGGACATGTTGGTTCTTCCTGAGTTTTCTCTTCTTACCAATAACATTATTCTGCAACATAGTAACCGTGTGGCACTTTGAGGCAATCACTGTACAGTAGTGACCAAAAAAAGTCATTTTGACTTGTTGGTCTGGGGAATATACATTGCTTTGCTAGTGTAGCAGCTCTTCTGCTACCATTACTGACCCTGTATATCTCAGATCTTGTATCCCAGAGCACTCTCCACAACTTGGGTTCCCCCTTTCCACTGAAAATGCAGCTTGTAAAAAAGCTTTGAGATGACAGATCTCATGTATGTATGATTATACATTTTGTCCAAAACCTCAAAGCCTTATCCTTACTAATTCATTATTAACACATTAATAACCCTGTTACTTTTAACCCGCCAAATTCATTTAAGACATTCATATAAACATGAGCTTGAAGAAACATAGTCCTTTTGTTTGCTAATCAAATGTGTGAACAGAATTCATTTCATTTTGATTAATTTCACTGCATAAATGTTTTATGAATTCAGTTTTATTGACAATTGAAGTACATTCAATAAGTATGTCACACAAAAAAATCTCATTATGCTCAATGTAGCACATTTCCGAATTTCATAGTGTCCAATGTTTGTGTTTATAAATACATACTTTTTGTTCTTATTTGTAGTACAAAGTAAAAAGACAATGTAAATTTAAAGTGGATATATGCACTGGAAGTATATTAAATAACAAAAAAAAAAGTGCCTGAATACTTTTTTTTTTTTTTTACTGTTTTCCCTCATTCTGTATGCACCGTCATTCATGCATGGTTCATCACTTGATTTGATACAAATACATTGCACTTTAACTTCTTAATAATTTTTAATTAATGGGATAAACATAATGCTGTAAAAGTGGCTTTCCAGGGACTTGCAGTGACTCACTGGTTTATATATTCGGCTGATACTTTGTTCATTTATTTCAATAATGGTTTAGTGCAGCAGTTCCCAAACTTTTTTCTGCCTTTACATCTACAAGGTGGACTGACCAGGTACGAGTGTCTAATAGAGTGGACACAGTGTTTAAAAACTCCAGCAGCACTGCTGTATCTGGTCCACTGACCAGTACAACACATACTAACACACCACCACCACCCCATTGTTACTGCAGTGCTGAGAATGATCCACCACTCATATAGTACCTGCTGCACCTATACAGTTATTGGAGCTGAAAAAATGGACAATGAGCATAGAAACAAGGAGGTGGTCATAATGTTATGCCTGATCTGTGCATATATTGATATATATTGATATCTATATTGATCAATATATATTAATATATATTGATATCTATGTTGATCAATATATATTGATATATTGAGCTCAGGGTGTCAGAGGACTGACCTTTCTTCAATTTTAATCATAAAGGCTGCAGCATCAATAAGTGCTACTTTTTTGATCCCACAACTGGGGAAATTCCACCTCCGCATTTAACCCATCTGTGAAGTGAAACACCACATACACACTAGTGAACACACACACTAGGGGGCAGTGAGCCCACTTGCCCGGAGCGGTGGGCAGCCCTATCCACGGCGCCCGGGGAGCAGTTGGGGGTTAGGTGTCTTGCTCAAGGACACCTCAGTCATGGACTGTCGGCCCTGGGGATCGAACCGGCAACCTTCCGGTCACAGGGCCAAATCCCTAACCTCCAGCCCACGACTGCCCCAATATGAGGGCGTGTGTGTGTGAGAGAGTCTGCGGCTGTTTGAACAGCGAGTAAATGTTCACTAACCTAAAGCAACAGATCATGTATATCACAGTAACATCATCTGCTCAGAATGTAACAGGTAAACAAATGCTAATGGATAAGCACTAATCCCAGCAGCTACAAACTAATAACGGATTAAAATGGCAAACTAAACTGCATCTGCGAAAGTTAAACTAACTCGAGTACAAGACTAAGAAGAATCATAGAGGCCTAAACAACAGTTAGTAAAGGATAATCATTCATGTGCACAGCAGTGCATGATGAACTGATTTAACTCTACTGATGCCGTTCTCCTGAACGTGTGGCACTCAAAAGAGACTGGAGTGCAACACTTTCTTCTCTAACAACCGTGTTTGATAAAAGAGTAAAATACTGAACTATAAGAGCACAGTTTTGCTAGAAGTAGCTGTGTAGTTGTGCCACAGGCTGATTAAATGAAATGAAATAAAGATTAATGCTGGATTTTTATAACATACCCTCAAGATCATTTAACAGTCCCCTGGGTATGTTGCCCGCCACACTTATGGAACCACTGGTATACCGCTTTCCGCATTACATTTAGTAAAGCTTTGGAGTGCCGTGGTACAAGTATTTCACCTAACAAAGAGGATGTATGAGGGTAAAAGAACCTCGGTTACTATGTTTGACAGGCATGATGATCAGCGGTGCTGAGTTTTTACCATCATAATTTGTGCAGGGGCTGAAGAACGGATAGAGTTTTTCAAAGAAAGACTGACCAGTGAAAGAGTAGATATGAGACCTGGCCTCAACATCAAAGAAGGAGACCAGACCCTCATCATAATCCACAAACACCCCCACCTTCTGGAGAGCCTGTTTCAGGTAGAGAGGAACAGAAGGAGTGCCCAGAGCTTTGTATTCAGTCTGATTCCTCAGAAACAGAGTCCAGTATCCATTCTTAGGACTCAGAGTAATCTCCCCCTTCCGGGTACTGGACTCTGTGGTCACTCCTAAATCCCACTTAGTCTTCCCGCTGACCTGAACCTCATAGTAAAATCTCCCTGAGGAGAACCCCTCCTTTCCCAGCACATCGACACAATGATCAAACCTCTCTGGGGTGTCGGGGAGGTTCTGCTTTATGTCTCCACATGTGACCTGTTTCCCGTCATCAGACAGGATCAGTTTAGGATGAGCTGAAACAGGATCCAGAGTCACGTCCACTGAGAGAGAAACAACAAAAGCAATGTATACACATCTTAACAACATGCAGAATAAACTGTAGAGCATACTCATATGTAGTCATGTGATCAGAGAAAAGCCACAAACCTGCATATTCTTGAATTCTCTTCAGTTCTGTTTGGGGAAAAAACAATGGACAATATAAATCACAGAATTATTTTTGCTTCAAAAATGTTTAGTATAAACCACAAACCAGCACCGTAATATTGATACCAGTGACACAGTGAAGTGATGAACATGGGCAGAGGTATTTATAGACAATATATCAGAATTAGGTATCTTATTATACCGTTAGACATTATTTCCGGTATCAGAATCTTCAGGACATTGTCGGCTGAACAGCAGAATGTTTTACTGATCAGTAAATGTGTACTTACTGATTTCAGGAAACATCTCCATCTCCTTATTAAGTGCGTGCTGAAGCTGAGACATAGTTTTCCTCAGAGTCTCCACCCTCAGATGAGAGTTAATCCTGACCTCAGTCCAGTTCTTGGTGGGTGGAGGGCTGCAGAGGGACGGGTAAACCTACAGTCCAGCAGGAGAGAGGAGAAACCCCTCAGCATGGGCAGCACTGTCTTGTGATGGACTGCATTACTATGGAGAAACAGAGGGACTCTGACCTGTAGGAGGTGGAGGTGGTCCTCAGTGTGGGAGAGCTGCTCCAGCTCAGTGTCTCTCCTCTTTAGCTCAGTGATCTCCTGCTCCAGCTCTTTAATGAACTCTTCAGCCTGCCTCTCTGCTGCTTTCTGCTTCTCCTCCATCACCTCAAGCAGCTCCGTCTGGCTTCTCTCAATGCAGCGCAGCAGAGCTCTGAAGACCTCCACACTGTCTGCTTTCTCCTTCTCTGAGCTTTTCTAACAGGAAACAACAACACTAATAATAATAATAATAATAATAATAATAATCACATGTCAAGTCAAACTAATATAAATTGGCAGATATCCTTTGTCATTCATCCAGAACATAATCCAAAACAAATTGGCCCCAGGATAGATACATGGGGCACTCCACACTAAATGTCATGCTTACCAAATACAAACTAGCTGCCAACAGTAGTATAATACTATTTAGATATGTGTAAAATCACTTCAGGACATATTCACTTAGTTTTCTAGTTTAGTTTTCAGGTCTGTCCAACATGAATGCAGCATTACATCTTGTCCTAACAGCAAACACATGAGCAAGCATCAACAACCAAAACCCATATGCTCCCATTATAAATCAGTGAAGCTGTCTACACCAGCTGAGAGTGGCAGTGTTATGTGGTGCGATGTGATGCACTGTTTTCGACTGACACTCCTTTTCTATCTTCAATGCATTGTATCACTGTATCACATGCATTGTATTCCACCTCAGACTGGATGAAAAGCTGATATACAAAGTGCAGGAAAGGAGGGATCTGTATAACCCTTCCAGTAAACTATTGTATAAGGATGTTGAAAGAAAGGAAGCAATTTGGTGAGAAATTGCCAGAGTGCTGGAAGTTGGAGGTAATTGAATACCATTTGTTTGTGTGACTGATGGATAAGGATACTTAGCTAGAATTAGCTACAATTGGCCCCTGGATAGACACTTGGGCACTCCACACTATCTGTCTTGACCCCATCTTGAAAGCATCATGAAAGCTAGTTAAAACTCACTTTATGGAGTTCTACTGAACGTTTTATTTCCTCAATCTTTCTCCGTCGGTTCTGGATCATCTGATGAACTGCTGCCTGTGTCCTCTGCAGCTGGGTCTTTTACAAAGACAAAAAAACACCTGTTCATTAGGAATTTGTATGAAACTATATATGATAAAAATAAAATGCCTCTCACCCTTTTCCTTCTACCCTCCTCCCTTATAGGAACAGTGCTGTGAGTCTTGTGGTCTCCTTCAGTGCAGAACTGACACACACTCGTCTGGTCATCTCTACAGAACAGCTCCAGGGGTCTCTCATGTTTCTGGCAAATGTAGTCCTCCAGGTTTTCCACAGGATCCACCAGTTTGTGCTTCTTGAGTTTAGCTATGGTTTTATGAGGCATCAGATGAGTCTCACAGTAAGAGACTCCACAGTCCAGACAGGACTTTACAGCCTCCAGCTGTTCATCTGTGCAGTAGTTACACAGAACCTTTGTAGGTTTGGGGGAATGTTTCTCTGGAGCTCTGCTGGATTTGACCTGAACTGACTTCTTGAACTGAGCAGCCAGTCCAGAGATGAAAGTGTTCACACGCAGCTCAGGCCTTTTGGAGAATTCCTCCATACAAACTGGACACTTGCATCGTGAACTGCTGTCCCAGCACTCTTTGAGACAGACCCTGCAGAAGTTGTGTCCACATGGTGTAGAGACTGGATCAGTGAACACATCCAGACAGATGGAGCACTGGAGCTGATCTTCAGACAGGAGATTGCTGGAGAAAGCCATGACTGATGGGGGAGACACAGACACACCATGAGGGAGATTTGAAACCAAAGAAAACAGTCCATGTCATTTTTTGTGATAATTCTTAGTCAATGAATGAAAAAATGTACACTTGCTAAACCCGTGAACTTCTAAAATCTTAAAATAGCTGGCTTGTTGGCTAGCTAACATTAGAGTCTTATTTACCTCAAGTAAGCCTAAAGTTACTAACCAGCAACAGGATAACTCTGACAACTCTATGTTGAACACAGTCGGCTACAAATCCATATTTGCAGTTTGGCATCTTCACTCTTAATCACTCACTCATAACTTACAAGTTCAATCTGAATATTATATAGTATCAGTGCAGAAGAAGGAGTGGAAAACACTGCAGATACAGGCACTTCAACAGAGAATATTTACAAAGACCAGAAATGCCCAGCCCAGTGCTACCCTTACACAAAGTATGGAGAGGAAGGGGTAACACAGGAGGTCATACAAGGAGGGTGGACAAGCACACACAAAACCCATGGACACAATTCAACAACTGTGTTTCAAATATACAACAGCAATGATACCAAATTTAAACTGGGAGTATGGAGCGCTCCAAGAGCCACTTTGCATGGCCACACCACCTCAGCTCCCCACAGCAGCCTAGCCTGTGTTGGATGATAATGACTACATGTACTGTTTGTGCCCAAAAGTACTAAGTACTATGCAGTGTGTTAACAACATGAATTTCTCCAGTACACCAAAGATACCCAGGTGACGTCCTACTCCAGCCTAGTGTTCCAGTAAGTGGGTACAGCTGTCTTCGTGATATACCGCATCCCACAATGCAACATGGTCATTTCAGGAGGATGTAACCATTGACATAACTGCTTGGACATTTTAGTCGCTCTGGTTACAGACTCTTTCCATGCACTAATAACGGCTAAATCAATTTGTCCAAATGTTTTTGCACTCAGTGCAACACTGAAGCCACGACAGCTCTCTCTGCTGGTCTTGAGGTGGGTTTGCTTACCTACACACATAAAATGGTTAAAACAGTAACTTACTGGCTAAAGTTGGTCTCGGCAAAAACAACAAAAAAAAAAAACGCTCAGCACTGGCTTTGCATGCTCCAATGTGGAGTCATACTGTTTATTATTCAGTCAAACAGGATCATATGACTAACTACTAATGTATTCAAAATTAAATGACTAACAAACAAAGGAAAACAGATGTGATTGGAAACAGGTTTACCACCTGACTAAACTTGAACGCTGAAGTTTATTTGTGGCTTTGGAGACAGAAAACAAACCCTCGACTCTGTCATGGTATAACGTGTCTTTTCAAAGTCACACAGGCACAACCACAATATAAATTTATATGCTGAAAAGCGGCTAGCAACGGTTGCTAAGCAGTGCTCCGAAGGCTGGGGAAAATGGTTTGGGTCCTAAGTTGGTCTATTTGGTGGCAGGTTAGTCGCGCCCCAGTCCTGTAGTACAGCCCACGGCTTGTGTCCTATACTAGATACTGTACCCTACCGAAGAGCAATATGCAGTATACAGCACTCAGTATGCCATTTCAAACGGAGCCAATATTTTAAAAAAGCCTTATGTTTTCAGTTTGCATTCAGCCAAAATCCTCTCACAACTTCATCAGTTACCGAACTTTTAAACTTGAGTTATAGGAGTTTATAACAGCGCCTCATGTACATTCATAACATGAGTGAGCGCAAACAGCCAATGAGGTAGGTAGGTTGGTAGGTTTTCTTTGCTTTTTTGCAAAATAGGTCCTTCTTGCTTTCTAAAATTAAAGGAAAGTTCTGCGCAAGTGATTAGAAACTATTTTAACTTCTCGTTTTAAGCCGTTGAGCTTCATTCACCCCATTCCTTGATGACTCGTTCGCGGATGTCCTCTGCTATTTTGTGGTCCTGTTTTTGATATAATGGGGGAAATAGGAAGTGGCCAAACTCCTCATAAACCAGTACTGCTTATGTTACTACAGAACAGGCAGTACCTGAGCCCTCCTCCAGGCCTGATCTGACTGGTTTAAAGCGTATGAGCTCTGATCTGATTGGCTGAGTTGTGGGTTACACATCTCCCCAACACTACACTGCAGATGACCACTTTCTGATCTTATATGTTAGTAAATCTCTGGAAAATTAGCTGATCAGCGCTGGATCAGAGCAGCACCTGCTATCACCGCACGTTATGAATTTGGAGACACGTCGACGCAGCTGAATGACAACTGAATGAGAAAAACTACAGATGATTTGAACTAACACTTAGGTGAAGCTCACCCTGCTAGAAAAACCAGCATAGACCAGCATCCCAGCTGAAAAGAGACCATAAGCTTCCTAATGGGAACTGGCTTAATGGCTTAATGGACTCTTTACACTGTAATATCAGCCCATTAGGCCAAAAAGCCAAAACACATTGTAAAAAGGTATGACTGGTCACCAGCAGAATTAGCATATTTCCTGTTTTGGATGCTGGTCAGTAGCATTGCAAGTTACTGTGCTGGTAAGCAGCTAAACCAGTTGTGTTTTTCACTAAGTTGTGTTTTGGACAACATGACCATACTGGATGACCAACTAAACCAGCACCAGACCAGCACTAACCAGCTTAGACCAGCATTAACCAGCTTAGACCTGCTTAGACCAGCATTAACCAACATTAACCAGCGTAGACCAGCATTAACCAGCCTAGCCCAACAATAACCAGCTTAGCCCAACATTAACCAGCTTAGACCTGCTTAGACCAGCACTAACCAGCTTAGACCTGCTTAGACCAGCATTAACCAGCTTAGACCTGCTTAGACCAGCATTAACCAACATTAACCAGCGTAGACCAGCATTAACCAGCCTAGCCCGACAATAACCAGCTTAGCCCAACATTAACCAGCTTAGACCTGCGTAGACCAGCATTAACCAGCTTAGACCTGCTTAGACCAGCATTAACCAGCTTAGACCAGCATTAACCAACATTAACCAGCGTAGACCAGCATTAACCAGCCTAGCCCGACAATAACCAGCTTAGTCCAACATTAACCAGCTTAGACCTGCTTAGACCAGCATTAACCAGCTTAGACCAGCATTAACCAACATTAACCAGCGTAGACCAGCATTAACCAGCCTAGCCCAACATTAACCAGCTTAGCCCAGCATTAACCAGCTTAGCCCAGCATTAACCAGCTTAGACCAGTTTAGCCCAGCATTAACCAGCTTAGCCCAGCATTAACCAGCTTAGCCCAGCATTAACCAGCTTAGCCCAGCATTAACCAGCTTAGCCCAGAATTAACCAGCTTAGCCCAGAATTAACCAGCTTAGCCCAGCATTAACCAGCTTAGCCCAGCATTAACCAGCTTAGCCCAACATTAACCAGCTTAGCCCAACATTAACCAGCTTACACCAGCATTAACCAGCTTAGCCCAACATTAACCAGCTTAGCCCAGCATTAACCAGCTTAGACCAGCATTAACCAGCTTAGACCAACATTAACCAACTAAGACCAACATTAACCAGCTCAGACCAGCATTAACCAGCTTAGCCCAACATTAACCAGCTTAGACCAACATTAACCAGCTAAGACCAACATTAACCAGCTTAGACCAACATTAACCAGCTTAGACCAACATTAACCAGCTAAGACCAGCATGGAATGCTACTCCTGAACTCTTTCACGTCCAGTGATTGTGTCTGACATACTGTATTAATGATGAGCTGCTGTGTTTAAGGCTGAACACACTTATTAGCAGATTCTGTCTGTTGGTCACAATACCGAGGCTCTGTTTTCACATATAACAACCCTCAAACTGATCTTTAGCGAATTCATTGACAGTCCTGCTGAACAAAGTGATGAGGTCAGCAGGAATGACCACCAGCTCCTTCACCAAACTTCTGAATCACTGCAGAGACTCAGAACTGCTGCCCAGTACAGCCGCCGCGCATGCGCAGCGGGCAGGCTTTTCCCGCCTTTTTTGAACAGTTTTCCTTCGCGGTGATGCAGTTTCAGCATCCGGACAGCGGCGCTTCCCACTCCCTACGGTCCAACAGGCGATACGGCAGAGCAAGGAGAGGCGCTCGGAGGCGGCCAGTTTACCTGCAGCGCGCTGCTCCTCTGAGAAGGTCTGAAGGTCTGCAGGTCCCGCAGCTCATCAAACAGCCCTGCTTTACTTTCGCTTCTCCTGAGTGACGTCACGAGGCCACGCCCGCCTCCTCCTCGTCCCAGTTTGAAGCACTTGCAGGTTTTATCCGCCAGGCTGCAGATAATCAGCAACTGAATGACAGCAGGAGCACGTTTCTCTCAGGACATCAAACACAGATTAAACCTGTTCATCCGAGGCCTTGTAGGCTTTTCTGCTTGTGTTAATGAGCCTTTACAGCTCTGCTCAGCTCCACATGCTGAACTGGATTATTCCAGACTGCTTCATCCACCATCTGCTCAGCTCTAACAGCTCTGTTCAGTCCTGTGGGGGCTCTGATGTGTAGGAATAAAGGTACGCAGCTCTGTAGAAACACTGGGAGCTTTTCTTTTAGCTCCCATTCAGAGAAAAACAACATTAAACAGAATCTATTCAAACATTACTGAGCTAAAAGCAGCAGCTCCTCGATTCAGCTGTTCACTTCTTTACAGACACAGACAAGAAACGTCTATCAGTGTTTAATCATTTAAACACAGAGCTGAGTTCAGTTAAACCTGCTCTACAAACTTTCCTTCACTCATAAACACAAACTGTCATTAGTCATGTATAACTCAACACAGCTGTACAGATGTTCCATATAAACAGAATGAAGAAATCAGCTGTGTGTTCTGTTTCTCTCTCTTAGGTGATTGATGAAGGCATGAACTATGAACTGTAAGTACCTACTCTCATTACTATTATTGCTGTTGTTATTATTATTATTATTATTGTTATCATGATTATTATTATTGACTCAATCTATTTTTTTTTTTGCTGTGCTGTTTTTATGGGAGGTTTCCACTGAACTCTGTATTACTGTTTATCTGAATACAGATAATTCTAGCTTTCAGCTCCACCAACCAGAGTCATTACAGCCTTCTACCACCAGATCAACTGATTCTTATATTTACGTCTACATTCATGGCATTTGGCAGACACTCTTATCCAGAGCGATCTAAAATTTGATTATTTTCACAGTCAGGCCAGGGTAGTGTTAGGAGTCTTGCCCAAGGACTCTTATTGGTATTGTGTAGGGTGCCTGCTCTGGTGAGAGACTGAACACCAGCCTACAGTGTAGCAAGCAGAGGTGTTAACTACTACAGTATCCCAACCACATTTACTCTTAAAAAGACTCTACTGCAGGGGGGCGCTAGCGAGCCAAGATGGAGTAGAGACATGTATTTCAGAGCTCCTGCAGATTTCCTAACATTTCACTCTCAAAAACGACCAATTCATACAGAACGTGACCAACATCAGTCTGTTAAAAGTTTCGACCTTCAAAAGGACAAACAATATCGCACGCTCTTCGCTAAATGGCAGATAATCTTCGAAAATTTAAGTACGATGGCAACACACCAAAGCTAGCAGCTAGCACTAGATCGACGAGGCAGCGCACACCAGAAGATTAAATGCAACAATGTTGGGCATTTTTCCTGAGACATGCCATTATAGAAAAACAAAGCATTCATACTCACAATTATTAGTTGAAAAGGCAACTTAAAACAAAAGCAAAACACAATGTCCGAGCATTAGGGTGTAAGTTGCCTCAACGTAGCTTTTAGTGCAAGTTTCAGTTTCAGTTTCAGTGTGTGTAGTGGGAAGAATAGTCTCCTTGAAGAGCCAGCAAGATTTAAAATCACCTATAAAGAGGACAGTAAGGAATTTCGAGATCCCATAAAAGCCATGGATTACATGGCTTTTATGGATTCATGAGCGAGCTAGCGAAAATTATGGGACAACTGTGAGGATATGGAGGGGAGAATGAGGTGCGGAAACATTCGCATAGTTGGCATTGACGAGCGGCCGAATTCCGCCAGCCCTAACGAGGGCTCCAAAATGATCAAAGAAGTGCTGAAGATGGATCGGGACGTAAAAGTCGACCGCTCACACCGAACACCTACATCCAAGAAACCGCAAGACAGTCCCCGCGTTATCATTGCTAAGCTGCATAACGACGGAGATGCCGCTGACATTCTGAGAAGAGGATTTGGATTACGTTATCCAGCAAGATTTAAAATCACCTATAAAGAGGACAGTAAGGAATTTCGAGATCCCATAAAAGCCATGTAATCCATATTTGTCATTGTGGACTAGAACCACACTCAACATTTGGGATAAAGTTAGAGCTGCATTTAAGTTGCCTAAAGCACTTTCAATTTTAACCAGCATTGGACATATTAAATCCTTCACTCCTAATATCTTAGATAAAGGCTTTGCAAAATGGGCTGATCAGGGGCTCATTTTTATTCATCAGTTAATTGATACAAACAACCTTATGTTGTTTGAACAACTACGTAGATATTTTCAACTTCAAAAAAATGATTTCTTTAGGTATTTACAGTTGCACTCTTTCCTGACTACACACAAAGAATGGGAAAGAATGCTGAACCCCACACCAATAGAAAACTTCTTAACCCAATTTCAAAAAGGTGAAGGGGACAAGAATTTGATAACAAACTTATACAAGGTATTTTTATCAATGAGTCAACATGAACCTGTTCAGACAAAACAAAGATGGGAGGCAGAGATGGCCAAAACCATTACTGATGAAATATGGGGGGAGGCATGGACAGAGGCACATCAAACTACAAAGTCAAATATGTGGCGGGAATTTAAGTGGAAAATTATCAGCAGATATTTCAGGACACCGGATGTTGTCGCTAAGATGGACCCTAGAGTACCAAGCTTATGCTGGAGAAACTGTGGCACAGCAGTGCCTAACCACACACACATCTTCTGGTCATGCCCTAAACTACAAATCTTTTGGGACAAGGTGTATAGGACTATAAACCAGATCTTACAGGAAGTCATAGCGAAGAATCCCACAGTCACATTACTCGGTATGATTCCAGCAGGTATGCAGGGTAGAGCTAAATATCTCTTAAATATCTTTTTTGCAGCAGCCTTGAAACGCATTACTATTAAGTGGATGCAATTAGAGCCACCCTCCTACAATGCTTGGGTCCAAAAAGTTGGCGAACTGTACCAAATGGAAAAAATAACATACTTACTAAGACTCCAAAAGCCTATTTTCAGTTTACGGTGGGACTGTGCTAGAGTTCTATTCAGGTAATGGCCCAGTTAGTAAACTTGTTGCTGTAATGTCGGGTACCGCGGCCTTGCCACTTGAAGTAGATATTTTATTTAATCATTTATTTATTTTTGTTACTCCTGACTTATGTGATACTGAAACCAAATGGAACCTGTTGTAAAACACTATTCTGATGTTTATTTTATTTTATTGAATGTCTGTGCAATGCTCTCTAATTACCCTCTGATGTATAGTTGTATGATCTGCTCTGTTGTTGTTAAAAATTCAATAAAAATTGAAGTTCTAAAAAAAAAAAAAAAAAGACTCTACTTCAAGGATTCTTAGACAATTTGTCAAACGATGACATGTGACATTGAGAATTTGTCAGAAATGGCATGAACCCACGGATCCAGTCTGGCTTGTGGGAACAGTTCAGGCTGGTGGAGGTGGGGTAATGGTTTATAGACACAGTTGTATATAGCGTGTATATAGGTTGTGTATAGCGTAGTGGGTAACATCTCTGCCTTCCACACTGTAGGCTGGGATTCAATCCCCACCTGGGTAAACACCCTGCACTATACCAATAAGAGTCCTTGGGCAAGACTCCCAACACTGCCTTCACCTACTTGTGTAAAATTGAGCAAACTGTAAGTCACTCTGGATAAAAGCGTCTGCCAAATGCCGTAAACATAAACAATTCATGCGTCTTCTCATGACTGCTTCCAGTGTGATAATGCACCTTGGCATCAGGTCATCTTGAACTGGATCCACTGAACATAAGAATAAGTTCAGTGAACTTTAATGACCTTCAAAGTCCCCAGATCTGAATCCAGCAGAGCGCCGTTCAGACGTGGCAAAACAGGAGATTCACAGCAATGTTCAGCTGACAAATCTGCAACACTTACAAGATGCAAACATGTTATTTCAGCAAAGGGAGGCTGCACAAAGAATTAAACAAAGAGGTGCCGATGACTGTGACACACAGATTAGAGAGAAATCTGTATTTCCTGATAAGATTGATTTTGGTTTTTATTTAAATAAAAGTTATAAGTCTGTTAATATTTAAAAAGAAAAACCAAAAGGATCAGAAATGAAGAAGTCTTTACAGTCTGTTTTGCTCTGGTTTATTAAGGGGGCAGATATTTGTGGAGGGCACGGTACGGAGGAGCCTGCAGAGAAAGTTCTACTGTGTATACAATGGTATGCAAAAGTTTGGGCACCCCTGAAAATTTTCATGATTTGCCTTTATAAATCATTGGTTGTTCGGATCAGCAATTTCAGTTAAATATATCATATAGCAGACGAACACAGTGATATTTGAGAAGTGAAATGAATTTTTCAGGATTTACAGAAAGTGTGCAATAATTACTTAAACAAAATTAGGCAGGTGCATAAGTTTGGGCACCCCAACAGAAAAATTTACTTCAATGTTTAGTAGATCCTCCTTTTGCAGAAATAACAGCCTCAAAATGCTTCCTATAGCTTCCAATGAGAGTCTGGATTCTGGTTGAAGGTATTTTGGACCATTTCTTCTTTACAAAACATCTCCAGTTCAGTCAGGTTTGATGGTTTCCAAGCATGGACAGCCCGCTTTAAATCACACCACAGATTTTCAATAATATACAGGTCTGGGGACTGAGATGGCCATTCCAGAACATTGAACATTGTTCCTCTGCATGAATGTCTTAGTAGATTTTGAGCAGTGTTTAGGGTCGTTGTCTTGTTGAAGGCGCAACTTCAACTTTGTCACTGATTCTTGAACATTGTTCTCAAGAATCTGCTATATCAGAATCTGATATTGACTGGAATCCATGCAACCCTCAACTTTAACAAGATTCCCAGTACCTGCACTGGCCACACAGCCCCACAGCATGATGGAACCGCCACCAAATCTTACTGTGGGGAGCAAGTGTTTGTCTTGGAATGCTGTGTTCTTTTTCCGCCATGCATACCGCCCCTTGTTATGTCCAAATAACTAAATTTTAGTTTCATCAGTCAACAGCACCTTATTCCAAAGTGAAGCTGGCTTGTCCAAATGTGCTTTAGCATACCTCAAGCAACTCTGTTTGTGGTGTGTGCTCAGAAAAGGCTTCTTCTGCATTACTCTCCCATACAGCCTCTCCTTGTGCAAAGTGCGCTGAATAGTTGAACAATGCACAGTGACACCATCTGCAGCAAGATGATGTTGTAGGTCTTTGGAGCTGGTCTGTAGGTTGACTATGGCTGTTCTCACCATCCTTCGCCTCTGCCAATCTCAGATTATTCTTGGCCTGCCACTTCGGGCCTTAACTAGAACTGTGCCTGTGGTCTTCCATTTCCTCACTATGTTCCCTACAGTGGAAACTGAGAGCTGAAATCTCAGCTTTTTGTATCCTTCCCCTAAACCATGATGTTGAACATTCTTTGTTTTCAGGTCATTGAGTTGTTTTGAGGCTCCCATGTTGCCACTCTTCAGAGAAGATGCAAAGAGGAGAAACACTTGCAATTGGCCACCTTAACCCTTTCTCATGACTGGATTCACCTGTATGTAGGTCAATGGTCGCTGAGCTTACAAAACAAATTTTGTGTTAACCTCTTAAACTCCAAGCCTATTTTTGCCAATTTTCGCCTGAAATGACATACCCAAATATTAATGCTTTTTACTCAAATATTATATAATCCAGAGGCAATTTCAAGAAGTATTATTACTCAAAAGCCTTTACAAAATTAATTGAAAACACTTGAAATTATTGAAATTAAACTATAATGGCCAAAATATGGTAAAAATAGGAAAAAAAACAAAAAAAACAAGGCGCTTTTCAAAATTTCTTTTTTTGTTTTAGATTTTAGAGACCATAAACTGAAGAGGTCATGTCCATGAAATGTTTTTGCAGTTCCATATTTTGCCCCTTGGGGTCAAATTTTTACCATGTAAAATTTTTAAATGATTACCCTCACTGATCAGAAGTTATTCACTCTAGAGTAGATAGTGTACATTACATTTCTGTGTACATTTCTCCAAGTGTCCCTTTGGAAATCTCCAAAGGACCACAACCTCTCCAAATTGAAAAAAACGAATTTTCTAACAATTTTTGCAGGAAAAAAAGTGTTTATGTATTACCTCTGTACCTATGTAATATATCTTGATGGCAACATCCTATGGTGTATTTCTTTACATTATTTGACAAAATTTTGTTATAACAACAATTTCAACTGTATTATAACAGCCAAAATACGCTGTGTTTACCGTGCATGCTGCGCTCCAGGCGCTAGTCTTCCGGGTTATATCCCGCCTCCCCTGTTGCGCGTCCGCCTAACGTGACACCTGGTTGGTCGACAGGTTTGATTGACGTGTCGTTGGAAAGGGGAGAATCTCAGCTTTACGACCCCGTGTGTTTGAAAGCGATAGCAAACGGGGGACTTATTTTAATTTGGGTTTAAATTAGACATAAAAGATTTTTGCCTTCTGTTTTTTTCAAGCACTCTTTGCACAAAAAAGAGGATTACTACCGAACGCATTACCGGAAATACACGGGTGTGGTGTCATTTTGAAGCCAAGAAGGAGAGGTAACTGGAGCTGTAAGCGGTTTCCGTGTTCCTCCGACCGCCAGGGGTCATTACGCTCGGCTGCTGAGTTTTCGCAAATAAAATCTCCTGTTTGAAACGCCACGCTCTTTTGGCTCTAATGGGCTCCTTGCACAATTATATCCGCATTCTCCTTAATGCTGCTCCGGCGTTTCCGGTTTAGCGTTTCCGGTTTTCCACTACACTCGCAATGGCGGTATTTTTCAGTCGGTGTCTGCAGGAGCTTCCAAAAATGACGTTCATCGGATATGTAAGGAGACCAGTAAAGCCCCCTCTAGCAAGTTGGAGAAGGGCTTTAAATTGTATGCCTCGTCATACATACACAACTACGAAGGTAAGGAAGATTTAATCTCATATTTTAGGTTAGCCCATGAAGTAAGCTAGTTAGCTAATGCTAGTAAGGATAGCTACATTAGTGTTAGCTGCGCTAGTTTGTCCTGTTGACAAGTGGATTCGTATGTTGAAGCTGCAACTTGGCTGTTGTTCATGATATTAACTTATAGGCATGCATTGCATTAAAATAACGCTTGATATCTTCACCCTGTTATAATGGTCAGAATTGCTAACACAGCTTAACAGCATGAAAATATTGCTAATTTGTTTACAGTCTACTATCTAGTTTAGATATGTAGCTATCTAAGGTGCTAACTGTGCAGTTGTTTTAAATGTTATTTTTTTATTCAGTGTCGAATAGGGACCGGTTGTCAGGGGAGGTCAGTGTGAGAGCCTTGTGCTACAGGTCCATGAAGAAGAACGAGTCACCACACAGTTTACGAGTAGGGAGGAGGAAGTGTAGGGCTAAAGCAGGGGTTTCAGATTTCAGTCCTGTGTCCACAGCACTGCAAAGTTTAGCATTAAATTATTTTTAATTTTATATAACTGTATTGTTCTAAAATTGGAATAACATTGAGCTGTTGGTATCCTGGAGCTGAGTTTGAAACTCTATGGCAGAGTTTCTCAGTCCTGTTCCTAACTGCTCCACTCAGTTTTAAATATTCTATGATTCAACATACCAAGTATTGAATGTACATGATCTAACTCCAACTGCTTATCAAACCAACTGTTTATTAAGTTATTAGTGAAGTGGATAATGTGTGTTGAGGTATGTGAATTACCACAAGTAGGATTAAGAGACACTGCTCTAGGAATGAATATATTGGTATCTGGAGTCCCCAGAGTCAGTCATGTGAACACCATACTTTGCAGTTTTTTGTGTTCCTCCAATATGACATTTTTCACTCAGTTAATGAGCTGAATCTGGTATAATAAATGAGGAAAAGCACTAAAATATGCATGACATGGGGTCTCAGTGACTGGGTTGGAGTCTCTGTTTGCCGTTAAGTTCAGATGTTCACTGTTTTTGACTAACAAGACTAACAAAAGTTAAGGGGTTTGTTGACAGGATAGACAGATATACATGTCTCAGGATTGTGTATAACTTGAGGATTATTTTAATGTCAGTGACAAAGCCTATCCATGTTCTGTATGCAAAATCTATTGTCATAAAATAAGCAAGTGGGTCCAGGTTCCATTCTTGGGGTTCTTATGCCATGCACATTTTTTCTCCATTTTAAAACACTTTTTTACTCAGCCCCACCCACAATGATCTTAATTTGCTAAATAGGTCAATCAGGTTTTAGAAAAGGTAAAACACAATGTGTGATATGGGATCCCCAGGACTGGTATATGGAACCCCTGAATTAAACAAAGTCATTACTGATTTTGCTTACCCTCTTACAGATTGGACTTTCTGATTCATCTCCTGTTGTGCTGACACACACATGCTGTTCATGTGTCGCAGGCACTGCCCTATGCAACCATATAGTGGCTTTGCTTTTTCAAACTGCACATTTTTCTCAGCTCAGTGTGCCAGTCGTTCCCCCTGTGCACAGCTGTACTGAAACTGAACAGCGCTGGCACAAACCTCGGACAATCGTAAGTTTATAATAATCACACTAGATGAATGATCTAATTTAATGCACTGCCTGAATTAAATTACAGCAACTTTTGTCTATATTATTAGGGTGTAAAGCCAGGACCAATCAACAACATGGTGATCACAAAACCTGTGCCAAATCGAACATCTCAAGGTGGAGTTAGGTAAGATGCTTAATTACTTCTAATTAGACATGCAATGATGCAGTTTAGCTGCTATATCACAAATGTATAGTTACAATTAACTTTAATTTAAATATTCTAATTTAATATTAAACTAAATGCTTATAGTTTGGGGTATTGTCTGTACTTGAATTTGTAGGAGTGGACTCTACAGGGGCATGGTGGGCCCTTTACCGGATCCATGCATGTTTAGAGTGACAGAGGCCTATGAAAAATTCAGCCTTGAAGACAAACCACTGGTGACCACTATGGGCATGGCACCCCACAAGCCAGCTGTGCAGTGTGCATTTGGTATGGTGCAGGAAGGCAGTGTTCTGTCATATCAGCAGCCTGTTTTACCATCATGACACATCACTCTCCACCCTGATGTGCCATCAACCCCACTTCTTCCTCTAAAAGACCACCACCTTGATGCACCCACCTGTGCTTTTGTGTGCACTGAACAGGAACTCTTTCACCTGAAGTCTTTGGAGGTGTCACTTGATATGGCTCACAAAATTGAGATGTCAACTCGGGAGCAGAATTCTTGTGCTGACTGGCATCTGCTCTGCAAGCCTAGAGTAACAGCGTCACGTTTTCGTGAGGTGTGCCATGTCAGAGGGCATAGCTCTGCAGAGTCCCTTGCTGAACGCATCATCAGAGGTACCAGACAGATGGCAGAAATGAAGAGAGGTCTAGAGATGGAGTCCGGAGCAGCATCTGAGTATTGCGGGATACTCAATGTAAATTACACACCATGTGGCCTCATCATCCACCCAGATGCTCCCTGGCTTGGTGCATCCCCTGATGGTGTCGTATTTGACCCCACTGAATACCCCCAGTTTGGCTTGGTCGAGATTAAATGCCCTAATGTGAAGAATTACATTGACTGTAAGTATCTGTATCTGGAGTACGGATGTTCAAAACTAAAAAAGACACATGCGTATTACTGGCAGATTCGAGGTCAGTTACTAATCAGCGGGCTTCACTGGTGTGATTTTGTGGTGTGTGCTCAGGAGGATTTTTTTGTGGAGCGTGTTTATATGGATGCAGATGTACAGAGACAAATTCGTGAGAAGACAGATTTATTTTACTTCTACACATATATGACAAAATATCTGTCATTGAAATGTTAACATGTTCTATACAGAAATTACAATCTTTTTTAAATCATATGTTCACTAATTTAACAGTATTTGTGCTTTTGTTAAACAGCACATTGTGTTTTTAATGTAAAGAACCTGGAAATGTTTATGAAAAAATTATTTACAGTTACAAATGTAAATATGTTACAAATTATTCATATGTAATTAATTATTGTTTGATTAATTAAAATAAGAGCTTTATTTAACCCATGACTTAACTAGTGCTTTGTTTTGATAGTTTGACAACAGGCATGCCACTGTAAATAACTGGTTAATGTTTACTGTGTGGGAAAGGGAAATTATGCCATCAAACAACTTGTTTTGTTTGATTCTCCTTATTACACGTTCTACGTTCTAAGACGGGCTATGGATTGTGTTTCAGTTACCTGGTATGCAGGCATCTGACTTTGCTTTGACAAAAATGGTGGGCAGTAGACTTTGCACTTAACACAATCAGTAATTAGGAAGCCCTTGTCAACCATCACTGCCATTTCTTCTGTGAGCAACTTGGCCAATCCTGACTGTTTGAATAACTCTTTGTCACTGACTGACCCAGCGTAAAGTGAGGAGACAAATGTCACTGCATCGTGTGGTGCTATGCCAACTAGGCCCTTCATGGTGCAGTGAGACTTGTATGTGGAGTACATCTCACTTTGTAGGAGTGGTGATGATGGTGTCTGACACCTGAGCTCAGTGCAGTCCAAGATAACCTGAGTATCAGGATAGTCTTGGAATTCTGAAGGAAGGTTTTTTTTCACATGCTCTGGTGACAGCCAAATGCTCACAGATCCAAGAAGTGTGTAGAGAAAGTTTGTCCAGGTTGAAATAATTCGGCTCACTGTGGAAGGATGGATGTTAAAACGGTGTCCCAAGTCTCTCTCCTTGAGTCCAACAGACAAGTGCACAAGGAAAAGGAAAAATTCATCAACTGGCTGCAGCACCTGCCTCTGTGAAGGAAATTATGTAAAATGTTAAAGAATTACAATTATGAACAATCAAGCTCTCTAGAGCATTCTATGACATTCCTAAGGGTCAAGTAATCTGAGACTGCACTGCCCTCAGGTGTTGGACACCACAACTATGAGGTAAGGTTGTTTACCACATTGTAAATAACACAGCATTTATAACATCTGGTCATTTGTTCCACATATTACCATAACATAACATGTATAGCAGGAGTCATCCCTTACTGTTGTTTTTTGGGTAAAAAAAAAAATGTTGTCATACCCCTGACATTCGTGAATGAGACACATCTTCATTCTTCTTAGCTGCAGCCTTTGCTCTTGAGACCCGAACCATTTTGTGGATGGATGGCTCAATCAGCCACCAAAATGCCATTAAGTGGTCATAGCCTGGGAATCTGTTTGGCAAAATGATGATTATTGTTATTATTATTATTATTATTATTATATGTATATAATATACTTTTATACTATGATATATTTTTCTAATTTTAACAGCAGACTGGTTGTCAAAGTGGCAGTGAATTGCATCTAAAGCTTTACTGCACGTTACCTGGTGTAAAATCGAATGTCCTCGCCGGAGCCGGAGAAACGTTGCAACCCAAAGGTTAGCTGGACACGCAACTCATGAAGCTGATTTCTCAGCTCCTCCACTTCACGGGACAGATCTTCGTTTTCAGCGCAGGACATGTCTAGCGATGACGGCTCAGGAGCAGAACAATAATCATGATCCACTGTAAGATCAGTTGATGGATCTTCCAGGGAGGCAGGGTCAGCTGGTCTTTCTCTCCTCTCCCACACACTTAGCCGTGGAGCCTGAATGCTGTATCCGTTCCAGTCAAAAAGAAGTGGTACTGCATCCTTTGTCAGTCTTCTCCGACCTTCTGGGGTTTTTGGTTCAATCAAGTGGTCTGGTATGAAATGTCTGCTACAGACTTTTGTATGAGGCGAGATAGTAAATTGGTCCCGACGTATGTTTATTAGCCACTGGCTCCTGAGGTCACTACGCGCTGGAAAGCTATGAAAACTTAAACTGCCATTAAACTTCGCAGACGCCGAGCAAAGAGGAACACAACAGTGCTCTGAATATTTCTTACATTGTTTTTGGAAATGTTCCGACTTAAAAGGTTTGCGCCGAACACTCATTTTGATATTACGCTAGCTAGTTTTGAATATGCCGCTGTTTAACAATACAACCGGAAATGTTGGAGCCGCAATATTTGAAAACGGAAATGCGTCACAGCCATGAGTGCAAGGAGTCCATTCGGAAACCCTACGTCGTACAGTAAAACGGATCATCGCGTCGTAATCCGGAGAGCCAGACGGTTTGAATGATGTATAACATGCCCACATTGGATCAAATATGGATTTATAAAAACCGCAAATATAAAAAATATTAAGCTTATTTTTTAATAAAACTTTTGCTAACAAGGTATATTTCGCCCAAAATGGTTATTTTCTGAAAGGAAATACAGCTAAACAGGCTAGATAGCTGGCAAGCAGAGGTTCTAAGCTTTCATATGACATATTGGGTGTCTATATTGACCCTATAATTATTCATAAACACTGGCAAACATTAATTATGACACATTTCGGCCAGCGCACGTAAAGAGGTTAAAGGTATTCAAATCAATAAAACAACAAGGGTACCCAAAATTATGCACCTGCCTAATTTTGTTTAAGTCATTATTGCACACTTTCTGTAAATCCTACAAACTTCATTTCACTTCTCAAATATCACTGTGTTTGTCTGCTATATGATACATTTAACTGAAATTGCTGATCCGAACAAGCAATGATTTATAAAGGCAAATCATGAAAGTTATCGGGGTGCCCAAACTTTTGCATACCACTGTAAATCCTCAGGAAAACTGCACTGACATCAAAACACTTGATGGAGCTTTGAGAAGTTCAGTAGATCTGTTTATTTCTTTTGTAGAGCTTAATTTGACATTTAATACAGCTTCATTTAAACTTGAGCGTTTCATGCTTTAAACAGACTGAAATAAAAACAGACAACATGAACACAGAGCTCATGCTAACACACACATTTCCTCGATTTGTTTATTGTTTCCAACTGAACTTAAAAGTCAGCTCAAGCTTATTGATTAAACACTTAGATTTGAGAGTTTAGATGTTTAAAATGTTATTTTAATGGGATTTGGAGTAAATTTATAATAAATTTAAGCATTTACACAAATCAAAAAGACGCAGAGCTTCATCTTCATATAAAAGACTGAGATTCCCACATCAAGTTCATCAAACTGAAGCTGATATTTTGAGCTTTATGATCATTTCAGTTCATTAAAAGGAGATCTGTGATAAACAGTGTTATAACACTGTTCAACTGACTTACAGAGTTCTCCTAAATGAGTGAATCAAAAATCATCTATTAATTTATTAGCTCGTTAATTAATTCATTAATTACATAATGTTATAAAGAGTTTAAAACTCTCTATTTATGCTCTCAAATGTTTCAAATGACAGATTTGTTTCTGACAAAAATGTTTTCTTAAAGAAGTTCACCTCATTTCTGATGTTTAACAGGTGTGATGATCAGTGGTGCTGAGTTTTTACCTCCTTCATTGAGAGAGGGACTGAAGAATGGATAGAGTTTCTCAGTGAAAGACTGACCAGTGAAAGAGTAGATATGAGACCTGGACTCAACATCATAGAAGGAGACCAGACCCTCCTCATAATCCACAAACACTCCCACCTTCTGGGGAGTCTGTTTCAGGGAGAGGCGGACAGAAGGAAAATCCAGAGCCTCATATTCATTCTCATTTCTCAGCCACACAGTCCGGTATCCATTCTCAGGACAGGCTCTAATCTGTCCCTTCCTGTTACTGGACTCTCTGGTCACTCCTAAATCCCAGTTAGTCTTCTCTCTGACCTGAACCTCATAGTAAAATCTCCCTGAGGAGAACCCCTCCTTTCCCAGCACACAAGGACAACGATCAAACCTCTCTGGTTTATCAGGGAGATTCTGTCGTTTGTCTCCATCGCTCACTTGTTTCCCGTCATCAGACAGGGTGAGGAAAGGATTTGCTGAATCAGGATCCAGAGTCACGTCCACTGAGAGAGAAACACACAGTTTAACCCATTTTAACACTAACCATACTCACACTAATGCAGACTCATATATTTTACTCAATAATATTATGTATCAGTGAGAATCCACACACCTGCATATTGTTGAATTCTCTTCATTTCTGTGTTAGAAGAATAAAGGATGACATCATTTGTTATTAGAATCTATATTGAGCTAAATTAAATGCCTCATTAGTATCGACTACAAGCCAGCATTTCATATTAACACTAAATGACAGTGCAGTGATGTCATGGATGGGAATTTTAAAAGATTAAAAATCTAATAATTAAATATTTAAATGCCGGATTTACACAAACATTCATTTCTGGTATTTGTATCTTGATGAAGTCCTGAATTTTTCTTCCTACCAATATTTTTTTCAGCTGAACATCAAAATGTTTTAATAACCAGTAAATACTCACCATGCTCATCAACCTGCTCCATCTCCTTACTGAGCTCATCCTGAAGCCGAGTCAGAGCTCTCCTCAGAGTCTCCACCCTCAGATGAGAGTTAATCCTGACCTCAGTCCAGTTCTTGGTGGGTGGAGGGCTGCAGAGGGACGGGTAAACCTACAGTCCAGCAGGAGAGAGGAGAAACCCCTCAGCATGGGCAGCGCTGTCCTGTGATGGACTGCATTACTATGGAGAAATAGAGGGACTCTGACCTGTAGGAGGTGGAGGTGGTCCTCAGTGTGGGAGAGCTGCTCCAGCTCAGTGTCTCTCCTCTTTAGCTCAGTGATTTCCTGCTCCAGCTCTTCAATGAACTCTTCAGCCTGCCTCTCTGCTGCTTTCTGCTTCTCCTCCATCACCTCAAGCAGCTCCGCCTGGCTTCTCTCAATGCAGTGCAGCAGAGCTCTGAAGACCTCCACACTGTCTGCTTTCTCCTTCTCTGAGCTTTTCTAACAGGGGACAATAGTAGTAACATTATTTTTGCAACTTTCATCCATTGAAATACAGCTTAAAGCGCTTAATGGAAACCAGATGACAGAACAGCAGAATAATGAAGCAAGTAAAACTCTGAACAAGTAAAAGAAAAAAAATATTGAATTTTAATAAAACAAAACAATAAAACAAACAAATATGTAAAGAAAAGGAAAAATAAACAAAACCATATGCAATGGTACTTTTGTGCAGTAGACCCAATGAGATGACTTTCAGTTTCATACCTGTTCATTTTCAGAACTGCTGCTTGTCTCATTTCTGATACCAGACAAACAGTAAACCAGCATTCATTTCAAGAGATAAAACAAAAATGCAAAGCACTATGTCATCTGCACAGCTGTGCAGTTGTCTCCACATTCATTCATAAAATAGTTGTGTGACAGCATCCATCCATCATCTTCCGCGCCCCAGGGGTTCGGGTCGCGGGCGCAGCATCCTAAGCAATGAGGCCCAGACCTCCCTTTCCCCAGCCACTTCCACTAGCTCCCTGGGAGGGATTCCGAGGCATTCCTAGGCCAGCTGGGCGATATAGTCACGCCTGTGTGTCCTGGGTCTTCCGCAGGGTCTCCTTGCCTGTGACACCTCCCAAGGGAGGCATCCAGGAGGCATCCTAACCAGATGCCCGAACCACCTCAGCTGGCTCCTCTCGACGTGAAGAAGCAGCGGCTCTACTCCGAGTCCCTCCCGGATGACCGAACTTCTCACCCTATCTCTAAGGGAGAGTCCAGACACCCTGCGGAGGAAACTCAATTCGGCCGCTTGTATTCGCGATCTTAGTCTTTCGGTCATTACCCAAAGCTCATGACCATAGGTGAGGGTGGGAACGTAGATCGACCAGTAAATCGAGAGCTTTGCCTTATGGCTCAGCTCTTTCTTTACCACAACAGACCGGTAAAGAGCCTGCATCACTGCTGACCCAGCACCAATCCGCCTGTCAATCTCCCGCTCCCTTGTACCATCACTCGTGAACAAGACCCTGAGATACTTAAACTCCTTGAGGCAAGAGCTGTGTGACAGCATGAATAAGGCAAATGGCCCTGGAGTAGATCCTTGAGGTACTCCACAGTAAACGTCATAGGTTGACAGTACTTTCCTTCAGTAAAACTATTTTAGAACATTTACATGATGTACAATGTTTAGCAGTGTCAATACAGCATCAAGGGCCAACAGGACAAGGATGGATACTTTGTTCTTATCAGTATTTTATCAGAGGTCATTTACATACTTTTTTTTCCCATAGGAACCTGATCTGAATTCTGACTGAAATCGCTGAGACTGAATTTTGTGTAAAATATAATACATTTGTACAGAACATTATAAAATATTTTCAAGTTATTTTTACATGTTTTAATAAACATATTCAGTAATGCCTATACTAGCTTATATACTAGCTATACTAGACTTGGCCATGTCTCAGTCTCCAGCTAAGATGGACTTTGAATTTTTTGAGACCATCTAATTGCAATTTCTCCATCTGAGGTAACAGAAAACTGAACTGTTTGTTATTTTCATCGTTACTGAATATCAACCAAACCTTCAAACAGAATCAAACAGTCCTTTCTACATCAGGGGTTCCCAACCTACAGCTACTGAGTGTTATCTGCCAAACAAAATGTCAGGCTGAAGAGAGGAAAGCTGCAAACAGAGTTCTGGATAATTTGATTGGTTTAGATACATATTCCATATTTTCCCTCCAATTTGTGGTGTAAATCATTGGATTTCAAAGCTTCTCTAAGTGCAGAGGATAAAGCAGCACATGCTACTCACTGCGGTACTTTCTTTATTTCAGTTCATGCCTGGTTCTCCTGGTTTACCCAGTCTGAGATACAGTGACCGCTTCACTTGTGGATGGATCCTTTTGAAAGACCCTTTTAGCCATTTATCCATGATGGATGATTTCCATATAATTGAAAACTGAAAACTTATTACATAGAAAATTTAAACCTAATTAGCGTTTTGCCAAAGATCCAATGAGCTCAATATTAATATACTATTTTACTTCTGAATATAATCAACAGTATTTGCCCTATTTAATGTAACGTTTGGTTAACATCCAATATTATAAAAAAACAAAACAATGGCCAATGCCCCCCTCGCAGTACCACCACAGCCCACCAATGTTCTACATGGTTATAAGATATGTACATGTGTATGTGTATAAGATCTGTTTGCTGTTGTTTGAGGATGTAACTGATCTTTTCATGATGACTTAACTGGACATCCCCTGAGGGCAGATCACAATGTTATTATTACTGTTTTCAAAGGTACAAAGTTTGATTATTTACTGGTATGTTTTACAAAAGACAGTAGAAATTATAACATATTAGTACTAATATTAAAAACATGGATAATCAAGGATAAGGACTATAATTAAATATTCCGAAATATAAATTATTTTCATTTTTTCTTCTACTTTTTATTAATCTAATCTCAGTCTTGACTCAGACTCGACTACTAGGAAGACTCAGCCTTTAGTGGTCTTGACAACAGCTCAGTCTGCACACTGTATATATTAGATTTTTAGATTTTTTTTGTTGAAAAACTCAATTTATTCACTTCTACAGACTGATTTCCTCAATCTTCTTCAGTCGGTTTTGGATCATCTGCTGAACTTCTGCCTGTGCCTTCAGCAGCTGAGTCTATGATGAAGAAATAAATTGTAAGCTCTCATTCAGTTAGACTATTTTTATTAAAAGGACTGAACAGGAGACAAAGTTACCAATTCTTTCTAAATGTTCCTCAACTTCTTCTCTCCACTCTCCTCCTCTATAGGAACAGTGCTGTGAGCCTTGTGGTCTGTCTCAGTGCAGAAATGAGACACACTCATGTGGTCATCTCTACAGAACAACTCCAGGGGTTTCTCATGTTTCTGGCAGATGTAGTCCTCCAGGTTCTCCACAGGGTCCATCAGTTTGTGCTTCTTCAGTTTAGGTATGGTTTTATGAAGCGCTAGATGAGTCTCACAGTAAGACACTCCACAGTCCAGACAGGACTTTACAGCCGCCAGCTTCTCCTCACTGCAGGAGTCACACAGAACATTTGTAGATTTGGCAGGTTTCTCTGGAGCTCTGCTGGATTTGACCTGAACTGACTTCTTGAACTGAGCAGCCAGTCCAGAGATGAAGGTGTTCACAGACAGTTCAGGTCTTGTAGGGAATTCTGCCTTACAGACTGGACACTGGCAGCGTGAACTGCTGTCCCAGCACTCTTTGAGACAGACCCTGCAGACGTTGTGTCCACATGGAGTAGAGACTGGATCAGTGAACACATCCAGACAGATGGAGCAGTGGAGCTGATCTTCAGACAGGAGACTGCTGGAGGAAGCCATAACTGACAGAGGAGAGACATAGAGGTGATTAGAAACCACAAAAGATGTCCTGGACGTTGAAGGTCAACCCTTCTAACTTCATGGGTTGAGTGAAGAACAAAATATGAAAAGACGATGTGAAATGAAAATGTGATGAAAACCCTTTTTATGGTTTTGTATAACTGGAATGTGTTTGAGCAGGAAGGCCGTGATGTTCTCATCAATCACCATCATTCATCTGGCTGATCAGCCTCACACTGTTCCTATTAACCGTGCTCTACATCCTCCTCTGTGTGGTGAGCGCTCTCTCTGTCTGCTCTGATTCTCTGTAGCTGAACAGTAACAGCTCCACATGTGAAAACACAGGTGACGGATTCCAGCTTTCTGAGCAGTTTAATAAAGTAAGCAGTAGTTAGAGGTAGAAATGTGCTGAAAAGCAACTCTTAGAAATTACCAGCTTCTCTTTTTCTCTCTTGGCCTGGTTTTCTGCTCCTTCAGTCCCTCAGTAGAGGCTTTATGTCCTTTAAGAAGCTTTAAACTGAAGGTCGTGTCCTGCTGAAATGTTCTGGATTCTATTTCTGAAACAGTGTTGCTTAACTTTCATTTCTCGCAGTGACGTCATGAGGCCATGCCCACTTCGTCATGACATTGGTCTGTTGCACTTCCAGGTTTTGGCCACCAGGCGGCAGAAATTCACCAACTGACTTACAGCACATTCACCTGTTTCTCAGTATTTTCCAAAGAAATAAATATTAAAACAAACGCTGTGAAAACCTTCATCAGTTCACACAGGAGCAGATTTTTAAAAGGACGTTTTATCTTTAGTGTTGAAGGTCTTGGTGAAGATACACAGACTCATGTTCCAGTCTGTAAATCTTGTAAATGAGGTCTTGATGAGAGACAGTCACAGTGACCGAGGCAGAGGACAGCAGGGCGACGTCCAGAACTACAGTAGAGCTCTTTATTAAGAAGATCAGCTTCTGTAAGTGTAAAAATCAATGTACCCAGACCTTCAAACACTGTGGTCAGCAAAACACCATCATCTCCCAGACTGCATTTATCTAGAACTACACAGCTGAAGACTGGAAATATGTAGGAGTTCTAGCCTGTCAGAACCAGAAGAACTTCTCAGGATGACTGTGTTTAACTCGGAGCATCATGTATCTGCATGTAGTGGCTCATTTCTGTCTTTCTTGTAGAACTACGTATAATAATTCAACATAAACCTCAAGCTTTCGTGCTTTACATGGACAGAAATAATCAGGGATTGTTTTCCTTGTTTTTAAAGGTTGAAAATCTGTTTCACTTTGATAAATAAATATTTTAAAATATTAACATTTGTCAATTTTACAGAAAATCTATTTTCATCATTCTAATTTAGTGAAGGTGGTGCAGGTGGAGCTGACCAACAGATGAACAAACTGGCTGAACACAAACAGTCAGAGTTTTTATTACCAATAAACAAAGAACAGGAAGATCTGCAGATTCAGGCAAACTAAACCCTGACGTGCAGTCAGTGAGTTACAGAAGGATGGAGTGCAGGTGGGCTAATCTGATCCAGAGGACAGAACAGAACCAAAGAAAAGAAAACAATATAATAAACTACTCTGGGCTGTGTTTTAAACATCGAGTCTAATGGGAATAAAAGAAAAGCTGACTTTTACACTGGATTAAACTACAACCCCGTTTCCAAAAGGGTTCATACGCAGTGCAAAGATGTGCAGACCATTTAAACCCTATATTCAATTGTAAATCGTACAAAGACAACATATCACATATTAAAACCGATTTTAAATCTATATATATATGAAGCGTATGGGTTAAGAATGGGATTCCACTCAAGTTCATATGTGTGTGAAGGCAGACGAGCGAATACTTTTGGAAATATAGTGTACTTGTCAATGGTCTAAACTCTGAAAAGGTTGTCTCGATATGTTATCAGAGTTATACACTATGAATTTCTACCACTTAAAAGAAGAAAAAGGTTTTAGGTTATACACAACAATAAAATTAATAAATTAAGTAGTATTGCTTACAGATTACCGCAACCCTGACGGAGAAGCGGCTTGGAAAATGGATGGATGGATGGATGCTTACAGATTATATAAATTTTGACAATCAAGCTGACAATGCATCAAGTTTCCCTGGGTTCTTCATAAGCACATGTCCTTACGGTGCTGGTGTGTTGTGCCTCATTCTCACCATTTGGGGGTGATGTAGCTCCACATCTGAATTGTCAATAAAATCTAAGAAGCATAACTTCGTTATAGATTCTCATAACAACCTCGTGTCTTCAGGCTTTTTGAAATGAACCCCTTTGAATGGTGGCAGTTCTGAATTGGTGCAAACTTTAGAAACTTGATTTCTTTTAATTCACAAGTTTAGTTAAAAGTTTGGTGAGGCCTGTAGCTGCATCCAGGAAAGGGTTTGTAGCTGCATCCAGGCGAGGGTTTGTAGCTGCATTCAGGCGAGGATTTATAGCTGCATCCAGGCCAGGGTTTGTAGCTGCATCCAGGCAAGGGTTTGTAGCTGCATCCAGGCGAGGGTTTGTAGCTGCATTCAGGCGAGGATTTATAGCTGCATCCAGGCCAGGGTTTGTAGCTGCATCCAGGCAAGGGTTTGTAGCTGCATCCAGGCGAGGGTTTGTAGCTGCATTCAGGCGAGGATTTGTAGCTGCATCCAGGCCAGGGTTTGTAGCTGCATCCAGGCGAGGGTTTGTAGCTGCATCCAGGCGAGGGTTTGTAGCTGCATCCAAGCGAGGGTTTGTAGCTGCATCCAGGAAAGGGTTTGTAGCTGCATCCAGGCGAGGGTTTGTAGCTGCATCCAGGAAAGGGTTTGCCCGATTTGGCTCACCCCTCGAAATTCACACAGACCAGGACAGGAACTTTGAGAGCAACCTCTTCGCTCATTGATGCCATCTGCTTATGGTGTCAAAGACCTGGACCACGCCTTATCACACATGATCAAATGGATAGGCTGAAAGATTCAATAGAACCCTGCTCCAAATGATAAGGTGCTATGGGACAAAGACCACTGTGACAAGTACCTGCCACTACTAACATCAGTTTACCGGAGTTCGCCACATGCTTGCACCGGGTTTACTCCGAACCGAATGATGCTGGGCAGAGATTTATATCTGCCTCAGGAGCCTGTTATTGCACGCTGCCCACCTTGACAGGAACGAAGACCCACCTCCAGTGTTCGTAGAAGACCTGGAAGAGAAGTTGGAACAAACGCATGAATTGGCAAGGAGACACCTACGAACTGCCCAGATAAAGCAGAAAAGACAACATGACCATTGTGTGAAAGAGCAGGTCTACCAGGTGGGGATTCTTATCTACGCAAAGGACAGTACCAAGAAGAAAGGCCTAAGTCCAAAACTACAAGCCCCTTGGAAAGGCCCCCTACTTGTTACCAAGTGTCGGGGCCCAGTTCTCTATCAAGTCCGAGATTGTACGAGCACCAAAATCCATCATGACTGACTACATGGTAATGCCAGGATGGGTCCAATGACTCAGACATCATCTGATGGAGAAAAGTGACAGAAGTGCTGAGTCTTATGCAGAACCACCTCTGTCATCTGGACCCACGGCCCAGGTTCTCAGACCAATCGGGTCCCCCTGCCATGAGCCGGGCTATAACAGTAAATTGGGCACCCTGCCTAACGGAAATTCAGCGTCAGACGACTCCATTGGAACCCCAGTCCTCATCAAGCGCTACCTCAGACACTGAAGAGAACACTGCCGCCACCCAGACCACTAGTCGAGGCGTGTCATACGCAAGCCCCAGCGCTACCTGGACAGTCTGGGTTAAGGAATGTTGTAGGGAGAGTCTGTTCATGTTGAGTCTATGGACATTGTAGGGTAATAGTTCAGAATCCAAAGGAACTCTCGTTATAGTTTAGGAGCAGCCTGTTTAGTATAGAGTTCTATGTTACACTGTTGAAGCTGCTAGTTATTTTTATTAAATGTTCTTCTGCTGAAGGGACTCAGCATGTCTAGAGGGGGATTGGGGGGTAGTGTAGCAGTGGAATGGGAGGGACGTTTGGCGTAACCAATCAGATTACAGCTCTTGCTTGTATATGGTCGCTCCCTCAATCGGACTGGCAGTTGTTATGTTAGAGACTCGCAGTGTAGCCCCAGCATTGAACCCAGTAGGTAGTTTGGGTGCTGGAGCTAGGCAGTCTTAAATGTTGTAATGCCCACTGAAGTCATAACTAAACAGTTAAAAGTGAAGCAACGTAGCGTTGCCAACGGACAATCGGCCCGCAATAGCTGCCAGGCGAGCCAGCTCGTGCTTGATAGCAAGTGGGTAATGCTAGCCTGAGGTGCGGACGAGGGTAAGAGGCAAAACACAACACTATACTATTCCAAGAGTCTTTGGGCAAGACTCCCAACACTGCCTTCACCTACCTAAGTCTGTTTATATTTAAAAAGAAAAACCAAAAGGATCAGAAATGAAGAAGTCTCTACAGTCTGTTTTGCTCTTGTTTATTAACGTGGCCGATATTTGAGGAGGGCACGGTACGGAGGAGCCTGCAGAGAGAGGTCTACTGTGTATAAATCCTCAGGAAAACTGCACTGACATCAAAACACTTGATGGAGTTTGAGAAGTTCAGTAGATCTGTTTATTTATTTTGTAGAGCTCAATTTGACATTTAGTACAGCTTCATTGAAACTTGAGCGTTTCATGCTTTACACAGACTGAAATAAAAACAGACAACATGAACACAGAGCTCATGCTAACACACACATTTCCTCGATTTGGTTATTGTTTCCAACTGAACTTCAGTTGGAAACAATAGCTCAAGCTTATTTATTAAAAACTTAGATTTGAGAGTTTAGATGTTTAAAATGTTATTTTATTGGGATTTGGAGTACATTTATAATAACTTTAAGCATTTACACAAATCAAAAAGACGCAGAGCTTCATCTTCATATAAAAGACTGAGATTCCCACATCAAGTTCATCAAACTGAAGCTGATATTTTGAGCTTTATGATCATTTCAGTTCATTAAAAGGAGATCTGTGATAAACAGTGTTATAACACTGTTCAACTGACTTACAGATTTCTCCTAAATGAGTGAATCAAAAATCATCTATTAATTTATTAGCTCGTTAATTAATTCATTAATTACATAATGGTATAAAGAGTTTAAAACTCTCTATTTATGCTCTGAAACATTTCAAATGACAGATTTGTTTCTGACAAAAATGTTTTATTAAAGAAGTTCACTTCATTTCTGAAGTTTAACAGGTGTGATGATCAGCGGTGCTGAGTTTTTACCTCCATTATTGAGGTGAGGGCTGAAATATGGATAGAGTTTCTCAGTGAAAGACTGACCAGTGAAAGAGTAGATATGAGACCTGGACTCAACATCATAGAAGGAGACCAGACCCTCCACATAATCCACAAACACCCCCACCTTCTGGGGAGCCTGTTTCAGGGAGAGGGGGACACGATGAGAGTCCAGAGCTTTATATTCAGTCTCATTTCTCAGCCACACAGTCCAGTATCCTTTCTCAGGACTCAATATAATCTTCCCCTTCCTGTTACTGGACTCTGTGGTCACTCCTAAATCCCAGTTATTCTTCCCTCTGACGTGAACCTCATAGTAAAACCTCCCTGAGGAGAACCCCTCCTTTCCCAGCACATTGACACAACAATCAAACCTCTCTGGTTTGTCAGGGAGATTCTGTCGTTTGTCTCCAACTCTCACTTGTTTCCCGTCATCAGACAGGATGAGAGCAGGATGAGCTGAATCAGGATCCAGAGTCACGTCCACTGAGAGAGAAACACACAGTTTAACCCATTTTAACACTAACCATACTCACACTAATGCAGACTCATATATTTTACTCAATAATATTATGTATCAGTGAGAATCCACACACCTGCATATTGTTGAATTCTCTTCATTTCTGTGTTAGAAGAATAAAGGATGACATCATTTGTTATTAGAATTTATTTGAGCTAAATTAAATGCCTCATTAGTATCGACTACAAACCAGCATTTCATATTAACACTAAGTGACAGTGCAGTGATGTCATGGATGGGAAATTTAAAAGATTAAAAATCTCATAATTATATATTTAAATGCCGGATTTACACAAACATTCATTTCTGGTATTTGTATCTTGATGAAGTCCTGAATTTTGTTCCTACTAATATTTTTTTCTGCTGAACATCAAAATGTTTTAAAACTGGTAAAGACTTACTGATCTCAGGAATCTTCTCCATCTCCTTACTGAGTTCTCCCTGAAGCCGAGTCAGAGATCTCCTCAGAGGCTCCACACTCAGATGAGTGTTAATCCTAACCTCAGTCCAGTTCTTGGTGTGTGGAGGGCTGCAGAGGGACGGGTAAACCTACAGTCCAGCAGGAGAGAGGAGAAACCCCTCAGCATGGGCAGTGCTGTCCTGTGACGGACTGCATTACTATGGAGAAACAGAGGGACTCTGACCTGTAGGAGGTGGAGGTGGTCCTCAGTGTGGGAGAGCTGCTGCAGTTCAGTGTCTCTCGTCTTTAGCTCAGTGATTTCCTGCTCCAGCTCTTTAATGAACTCTTCAGCCTGCCTCTCTGCTGCTTTCTGCTTCTCCTCCATCACCTCAAGCAGCTCCGCCTGGCTTCTCTCAATGCAGCGTAGCAGAGCTCTGAAGACCTCCACACTGTCTGCTTTCTCCTTCTCTGAGCTTTTCTAACATGGGACAATAGTAGTAACATTACTTTTGCAACTTTCATCCACTGAAATACAGCTTAAAGCACTTAATGGAAACATAAAAAACGAAAATAATATTGAATTTTAATCAAACAAAACAATAAAACAAATATATAAAGAAAAGGAAAAATAAACAAAACCATATGCAATGTGTTTGTGCAGTAGACCCAATGAGATGACTTTCAGTTTCATACCTGTTAATTTTCAGAACTCCTGCTTGTCTCATTTCTGATACCAGACAAACAGTAAACCAGCATTCATTTCAAGAGATACAACAAAAATGAGACGCACTATGTCATCTGCACAGCTGTGCAGTTGTCTCCACATTCATTCATAACACAGTTGTGTGACAGCATGAATAAGGGAAATAAAATTGGCCCTGGAGTAGATCCTTGAGGTACTCCACAGTAAACGTCATAGTTTCTAGATATACATTTCACAAGGCTGGCAGTACTTTCCTTCAGTAAAACTTCAAAAAACTTTAGAATATTTAGTAGTGCTGTCGCCTCACAGCGAGGAGGGCCTGGGTTCGTTTCCCCAACCGGGTGACCAGGGTCCTCTCTGTGTGGAGTTTGCATCTTCTCCCCGTCTCTGTGTGGGTTTCCTCCCACAGTCCAAAGACATGCAGTCAGGCAAATTGGACATGCTAAATTGCCCCTGGGTGTAAGTATTTGAGTGTCTGTCTGCCCTGCGATGGACTGGCGACCTGTCCAGGGTGTATCCTGCCTTCCACCCGATGACTGCTGGGATAGGCACCCACCCCGCGATCCTGACAGAGAAGCGGCTTTGAAAATGGATGGATAGACAATGTTCAGCAGTGTTAATACAGTATTAAGAGCCAAAAGGACAGGGACTGACACTTTGTTCTTATTAATATTTTATCAGAGGTCATTTACATACTTTTTTTTCCATGGAAACCTGATCTGAATTCTGACTGAAATCATTGAGACTGAATTTAGTGTAAAGTATAATACATTTGTACAGAATATTATAATATATCTTCAAGTTATTTTTACGTGTTTTAATAAACATATTCAGTAATGCCTGTACTAGCGCTGTACTCAGTCTGAGGAAAATAATCTTCTCTATCTTGTTGACATTATTTGAACTCATGTCTCAGTCTCCAGCTAAGATGGACTTTGAATTTTTTTGAGACCATCTAAGTGCAATTTCTCCATCTGAGGTAACGGAAAACTGAACTGTTTGTTATTTTCATCATTACTGATTACGAACCAAACCTTCAAACTGAATCAAACAGTCCTTTCTACATCAGGGTTTCCCAACCTACACCTACTGAGTGTTATCTGCCAAACAAAATGTCAGGCTGAAGAGAGGAAAGCTGCAAATGGAGTTCTGGATAATTTGATCAGTTTAGATACATATTTTTCCTCCAATTTATGGTGTAAATCACTGGATTTCAAAGCTTCTCTAAGTTCAGAGGACAAAGCAGCACATGCTACTCACTGCTGTACTTTCTTTATTTCAGTTCATGCCTGTGATGCGGATCACAAATATGATTGCCATACCGGATCGGTCGAGGCCCGGGTTAACAATGACCGCCTCGGGTGCTGTTGACCAGCAGGGTGCCGGTGGAAACTGGACTACTGTAGGTCGATGACCATCAAAGAGGAGAGGAGGAAGGCGGGTTAGAAGGCAGCGAGAGAGAAGGAAAGGCAGGAGTGTGGAGGTTAGAGTAGGGACTCTGAACATAGGGACAATGACTGGTAAAGACAGAGAGCTTGCAGACATGATGGAGAGAAGGAAGGTAGATATTCTGTGTGTCCAGGAGACCAGATGGAAAGGAAGCAAGGCCAGGAACATTGGAGGTGGATACAAACTGTTCTATCATGGTGTAGAGAGGAAGAGAAATGGAGTAGGGATAATCCTAAACAGCTTGGGAAAAGTGTTCTGGATGTAGGTGGTTGGTTAGTGTAGTGGTTAACACCTTTGCCTTCTACGCTGTAGACTGGGGTTCAATCCAGGACAAGCACCCTATACTATACCAATAAGGGTCCTTGGGCAAGACTCCTAACACCACCTTGGCCCGCCTGCATAAAATGATCAAATTGTCAGTTGCTCTGGATAAGAGCATCAGCCAAATGCTGTAAATGTAAAGAGAGTGTCAGACAGGATCATGAGCCTGAAGTTGGAGGTTGATGGTGTAATTTTGAATGTGGTCAGTTCATATGCACCACAGGTTGGTTGTCAGTTAGAGGAGAAAGAGGAATTTTGGAGTAAGATGGATGAAGTGGTAGATGGTGTCCCTAGAGAGGAGAGATTAGTGATTGGTGCAGACTTCAATGGACATGTTGGTGAAGGGAACAGAGGGGATGAAGAGGTGCTGGGTATGTATGGTGTGAAAGACAGAAATGCGGAAGGTCAGATGGTTGTGAATTTTGCAAAGAGAATGGAAATGGCTGTGGTGAACACGTATTTTCAGAAGAGGGAAGAACACAGGGTGACATACAAGAGTGGAGGGAGGTGCACACAGGTGGATTATATCCTTAGCAGGAGATGCCACCTAAAGGAGATTGGAGATTGTAAAGTGGTACCAGGGGAAAGTGTAGCAAGGCAGCATAGAGTGGTTGTCTGTAGAATGAGGTTAGAAACAAAGAAGAGGAAGAGAGTGAAGACAGAGCCAAAGATTAGATGGTGGAAGCTGAAGGAGGAGGATGGTTGCAGGCAGTTAAGGGAAAAGTTGCAACAGGCCCTTGGGGGCAGTGAGGAGCTACCTGAGGACTGGGAAACTACAGCTAAGGTGGTGAGAGAAACTGGCAAGAACGTGTTGGGTGTTTCATCTGGTCAGAGGAAAGAAGACAAGGAAAGGTGGTGGTGGAATGAGGAAGTCCAGGAGAGTATTCAGAAGAAGAAGGCAGCTAAGAAAAAGTTGGATAACCAGAGAGATGAAGGAAGTAGGCAGGAGTACTGTGAGGCTAGTCGCATAGCAAAAAGAATGGTGGCAAAGGCAAAGGCCTATGATGAGCTGTATGAGAGGCTGGACAGTAAAGAAGGAGTAAAGGACTTGTATCGTTTGGCTAAACAGAGAGATAGAGCTGGAAAGGATGTACAGCAGGTTAAGCTGATAAAGGATAGAGAGGGAAATGTACTAGAGAGTGAAAAGAGAGTGATGAGTAGATGGAAGGAGTACTTTGAAGAACTAATGAATGAGGAAAACGAGAGAGAGAGGAGGACAACGGGGGAAGAGATAATGGATCAGGAAGTGCAGAAAATTAGTAAGGTGGAAGTGAGGGCAGCTTTAAAATGGATGAAGAATGGAAAGGCAGTTGGTCCAGATGACATACCTGTGGAGGTATGGAGATGTTTAGGAGAGAAGGCAGTGGACTTTTTAACCAGGTTGTTTAACAAAATCCTAGAGAGTGAGAGGATGCCTGATGAGTGGAGAAGCAGTGTATTGGTCCCCATTTTTAAGAACAAGGGTGATGTGCAGAGCTGCAGTAACTACAGAGGTATAAAGTTGATAAGCCACACCATGAAGGTGACAGTGGTGAGGTGTGCAGTTGGAGTGACAAATGGTTTCAAGGTGAAGGTAGGGTTACATCAGGGATCAGCTTTGAGCCCCTTCTTGTTTGCAATGGTGATGGACAGGTTGACAGATGAGGTCAGGCAGGAGGCTCCATGGACCATGATGTTTGCAAATGACATTGTAATCTGTGGTGAGAGTAGAGAGCAGGTGGAAGAGAATCTGGAGAGGTGAAGGTTTGCACTGGACAGGAGAGGAATGAAGGTCAGTAGAGACAAGACGGAATACATGTGTGTGAATGAGAGGGAGGCAGGTGGAAAGGTGAAGATGCAAGAAGTAGAGGTCGTAAAGGTGGATGACTTCAAATATCTTGGGTCAACTATCCAGAGCAATGGACAGTGTAGAAAAGAGGTGAAGAAGAAGGTGCAGGCAGGATGGAGTGGGTGGAGATGGATGTCAGGGCTGATGTGTGACAGAAGGATAGCAGCAAGAGTGAAAGGGAAGGTTTACAAGACAGTCGTGCGTCCTGCTATGATGTAAGGTTTGGAGACTGTGGCTCTGTCTAAAAGACAGGAGGCTGAGCTGGAGGTGGCGGAGACGAAGATGCTGAGATTTACTTTGGGAGTGACAAGGAAGGACAAGATTAGAAATGAGCAGATCAGAGGGACAGTGAAGGTGGAGCAGTTTGGAGATAAAGCCAGAGAGGCCAGGTTGAGATGATTTGGATATGTGTTGAGGAGGAATAGTGGATATATTGGGCAAAGAAAGTTGGAGATGGAGCTGCCAGGTAGAAGGAGAAGAGGTAGACCTCAGAGAAGGTTTATGGATGTAGTGAAGGTGGACATGGAGATGGTTGGTGTAAAAGTAGAGGAGGCAATGGATAGGGCAAGATGGAGGCAGATGATCCGCTGTGGCAACCCCTAAAGGGAGCACCCGAAAGAAGAAGAAGAAGTTCATGCCTGGTTCTCCTGGTTTACACAGTCTGAGATACAGTGACCGCTTCACTTGTGGATGGATCCTTTTGAAAAACCCTTTTAGCCATTTATCCATGATGGATGATTTCCATATAATTGAAAACTGAAACTTATTACATAGAAAATTTAAACATAACTAGTTAGCGTTTTACCAAAGAACCAATGAGCTCAATATTAATATACTATTTTACTTCTGAATATAATCAACAGTATTTGCCCTGTTTAATGTAACGTTTGTTTAACATCCAATATTATAAAAAAACAAAACAATGGCCAATGCCCCCCTCGCAGTACCACCACAGCCCACCAATGTTCTACATGGTTATAAGATATGTACATGTGTATGTGTATAAGATCTGTTTGCTGTTGTTTGAGGATGTACTTGATCTTTTCATGATGACTCAACTGGACTTCCGCTGAGGGCAGATCACAATGTTATTATTACTATGTTTTCGTTTAATGACACAAACGGATGTATTTTGTTTGGTTTATATTATGTTGGCTTTAGGTGGTGATTCTAAATGAGTTGTAAAGAAGGAGGGATGGAGAAGAACAAAGGTACAAAGTTTGATTATTTAGTGGTATGTTTTACAAAAGACAGTAGAAATTATAACATATTAATACTAATATTAAAAACATGGATAATCAATGATAAGGACTGTAATTAAATATTATGAAATAGAAAATATTTTCATTTTTTCTTCTACTTTTTATTAATCTAATCTCAGTCTTGACTCCGACTCGACTCTATTGGCCTTGACTACAGCTCAGCCTGCACACTGTATATATTAGATTTTTAGATTAAAATGAGATTTTTTTTGTTGAAAAACTCACTTTATTCACTTCTACAGACTGATTTCCTCAATCTTCTTCAGTCTGTTTTGGATCATCTGCTGAACCTCTGCCTGTGTCTTCACCAGCTGAGTCTATGATGAAGAAATAAATTATAAGCTCTCATTCAGTTAGACTATTTTATTAAAAGGACTGAACAGGAGACAAAGTTACCAATTCTTTCTAAACGTCTCTCACCTTCTTCTCTCCACTCTCCTCCTCTATAGGAACAGTGCTGTGAGTCTTGTGGTCTCCTTCAGTGCAGAACTGACACACACACTTCTGGTCATCTCTACAGAACAACTCCAGGGGTCTCTCATGTTTCTGGCAGATGTAGTCCTCCAGGTTCTCCACAGGGTCCATCAGTTTGTGTTTCTTCAGTTTAGCTGCAGTTTTATGAGGCATCAGATGAGTCTCACAGTAAGAGACTCCACAGTCCAGACAGGACTTTACAGCCTCCAGCTTCTCCTCACTGCAGAGGTCACACAGAACATTTGTATGTTTGGAGGGTTGTTTCTCTGGAGCTCTGCTGGATTTGACCTGAACTGACTTCTTGAACTGAGCAGCCAGTGCAGAGATGAAGGTGTTCACAGACAGTTCAGGTCTTGTTGGGAATTCTGCCTTACAGAATGGACACTGGCAGCGTGAACTGCTGTCCCAGTACTCTTTGAGACAGACCCTGCAGTAGTTGTGTCCACATGGAGTAGAGACTGGGTCAGTGAACACATCCAGACAGATGGAGCACTGGAGCTCATCTTCAGACAGGAGACTGCTGGAGGAAGCCATGACTGACAGAGAAGAGACACAGAGAGGTGATTAGAAACCACAAAAGATGTCCTGGACGTTGAAGGTCAACCCTCCTAACTTCACGGGTTGAGTGAAAAACAAAATATGAAAAGACGATGTGAAATGAAAATGTGATGAAAACCCTTTTTATGGTTTTGTATAACTGGAATGTGTTTGAGCAGGAAGGCCGTGATGTTCTCATTAATCACCATCATTCATCTGGCTGATCAGCCTCACACTGTTCCTATTAACCTTGCTCTACATCCTCCTCTGTGTGGTGAGCGCTCTCTCTGTCTGCTCTGATTCTCTGTAGCTGAACAGTAACAGCTCCACATGTGAAAACACAGGTGACAGATTCCAGCTTTCTGAGCAGTTTAATAAAGTAAGCAGTAGTTAGAGGTAGAAATGTGCTGAAAAGCAGCTCTTAGAAATTACCAGGTTCTCTTTTTCTCTCTTGGCCTGGTTTTCTGCTCCTTCAGTTCCTCAGCAGAGGCTTTAAGTCCTTTAAGTAGCTTTAAACTGAAGGTCGTGTCCTGCTGAAATGATCTGGATTCTATTTATAAAACAGTTTGGCTTAACTTTCGTTTCTCGCAGTGACGTCATGAAGCCATGCCCACTTCACCATGAAATTGGTCTGTTGCACTTCCAGGTTTTGGCCACCAGGCGGCAGAAATTCACCAACTGACTTACAGCACATTCACCTGTTTCTCAGTATTTTCCAAAGAAATAAATATTAAAACCAACGCTGTGAAAACCTTCATCAGTTCACACTGGAGCAGATTTATAAAAGGACATTTTATCTTCAGTGTTGAAGGGCTTGGTGAAGATACACAGACTCATGTTCCAGTCTGTAAATCATGTAAACGAGGTCTTGATGAGAGACAGTCACAGTGACCAAGGCAGAGGACAGCAGGGAGACGTCCAGAACTACAGTAGAGCTCTTTATTAAGAAGATCAGCTTCTGTAAGTGTAAGAATCAATGTACCCAGACCTTCAAACACTGTGGTCAGAAACTGGCTGAACACAAACAGTCAGAGCTTTTATTAACAATAAACAAGGAACAGGAAGATCTGCAGATGCAGGCAAACTAAACCCCAACATGCAGTCAATGATTTACAGAAGGATGGAGTGCAGGTGGGCTAATCTGATCCAGAGGACAGAACAGAACCAAAGAAAAGAAAACAATATAACAAACTACTCTGGGCTGTGTTTTAAACATCGAGTCTAATGGGAATAAAAGAAAAGCTGACTTTTACACTGGATTAAACTACAACCCCGTTTCCAAAAGGGTTCATACGCAGTGCAATGATGTGCAGATCATTTAAACACTATATTCAATTGTAAATCGTACAAAGACAACATATCACATATTAAAAGAGATTATATATATATTTATATATATATAACCCAGTCGAATTTCCCAATTATTGAATTCATTTATTTATTTTGTTCCATAGGACATTCTAGAAAAGCTCATTTTAATGTGTGCAGTCGTTGGTATGCGCTCACACACCTTAATTCACTGATTTCCCTTCAGATGTATATGTACAGTTGTGATCAAATTTATTCAACCCCCACTGAAATAAAGTGTTTTGGCCAGTTTGACATTGATTTTGATCATTTCAGTCATCTTATTTACAATTATATCAAAGAGGCACTTATAAATTAGACAAATATAACATAACATTTATGATGAAATAACCACAAATGTCTTTTCTGTGCTCACATCATTATCAGTTTTATTCAACCCCCTAGTGACATTATTTTTTAGTACTTAGTACAACATCCTTTTCCAGTTATGACATCTTTCAAGCGTGAAACATAGCTTGACACAAGTGTCTGGCAGCGACCTATGGGTATCTTAGCCCATTCTTCATGGGCAAAAGCCTCCAGTTCAGTCACATTCTTAGGCTTGCGCGCTGCAACTGCCTTCTTTAGGTCCCACCAGAGGTTCTCAATTGGATTTAAGTCTGGTGACTGCGATGGCCACTCTAGAATGTTCCAGCCTTTCATCTTCAACCATGCTCTAGTGGACTTGGATGTGTGCTTCAGGTCATTGTCCTGTTGGAAGGTCCAACGTCTCCCAAGCCGCAGGTTTGTGACTGACTCCATCACATTTTCCTCCAAGATCTTCTGGTACTGAAGGGAATTCATGGTACCCTGCACACGTTGAAGCTTTCCTGTACCATTAGAAGCAAAACAGCCCCAAAGCATAATTGACCCCCCGCCATGCTTCACAGTAGGCAAGGTGTTCTTTTGTTCATAAGCCTGGTTCTTCCTCCTCCAAACATAGCGCTGGTCCATTGGCCCAAACAGTTCTAATTTAGTTTCATCTGACCACAGTACACTGTCCCAAAACTTTTGTGGCTTGTCCACATGACTTTTGGCATACTGCAGTCGACTTTTCTTGTTCTTTCGAGTCGGTAAGGGGGTGCGCCTGGGAGTTCTGGCATGGAGGTCTTCGTTATGCAGTGCGTGTCTTATTGTGTGAGCTGAAACTTTGGTGCCCACATCTGACAGGTCTTTTTTCAGTTCCTTAGCAGTCATGCAGGGATTTTTCTCCACATTACGCTTCAGGTAGCGCACAGCAGTCGTGGTCAGAATCTTCTTTCTGCCACGACCAGGTAGCGTTTCCACTGTGCCCTTTAACTTGAACTTGCGAATGATACTTCCGATAGTGTCTCTTGGAATATTTAACAACTTCACAATCTTCTTATATCCGTTGCCGTTCTTGTGAAGAGAAATAACCTCTTCTCGTGTCTTCTGGGACCATTCTCTTGCCTTCACCATGCTTGTAAACACACCAGTAGATGTCTAGAAGGAGCTGCGTATCACAGTCCTTTTAAATCTGCCTAATTGGTGCTTATTATGCTTGATTGCTGCTTGTTGACGTCCACAGGTGGTTTTAATACCTGATTGAAAACACTGGAATGAACCTCTGTTCTTAAGAGTGGTAGTCGTAAAGGGGTTGAATAATTGTGTCAATGAAGAAATCACAAAAAGGCCATTTAATACTTTATGACAAAAACAAGTGATGCTATTTTAGTTGCATTTAGTTCTTTAATAATTCCTTGTAAGATTTAATTATGAACGCAATTACAAATGTGCACTGAATTCCATAAAACCCTTCACAGCATTGGGGGCTGAATAAATTTGATCACAACTGTATATATATATATATGTGTGTGTGTGTGTGTGTGTGTGTGTGTGTGTGTTTTTGTGGTTGTGCTAGGTGATTGGTTCTGTCATCTGTCAATAAAAAAGTGATTTGTGGGCGGGACTAGGAGCTGCATGGAGAACGGAAAGAGAGAGAGTGAGCTAAGCGAGTTCAACCACACGGTAACGCAACTAGTTCGGGTTTCAAATACTGATGGGATTTTCGGCTCTATTTTGAGATGCGGCTCTAATGGCTCTTCTTACTGTGGAGAGCCGGCTCTTTCGGCTCCCAAACGGCTCCCCATATATATATTTTTACATTATTAACTAATTAATAGCTTAAACCTAATTTCATAACATTTTGTTTCATTATTGACATTGTTAAGCACTTGTGATGAGTAGAAATGCTGCATAACAATGCTTTATAAATAAAACTTTTATTATAACCAATTATTAAATTATCACAAAATAGCACCACTTCCACAAAAATAACTTGAAATAAATTAAACAGTTATACATACAATCACCCACCACAATACGAAAAAGTATTAAAGCAGCTTCATAGCAAAAAAGGTGCCACAATACAAATATCAAATACAGTGCTTTTAAATTAAAGTATAAAACTATGAAGGATAAAAAACATGTGAACAACACAAGTTTTGAACCACTAGAGATAAAGAACTCACTGTATTAAATCACTCAAAGACTTACAGATTGGCATTGAGAAACACCAGGTGTCTAAGCTTGGCGGGGCTGATCCTGTTCCTTCTCTCAGTTATGATCTGTCCAGTTTTAGAGAAGATCCTCTCTGAGGGGACGGATGTTGCCACTATGCACAGTCTACGTTCCATCACATGAGAGAGATGTGGATAGATCAGTGTCCTTGTCTCCCACCAGCTCAGTGGGTCAGCACTGCGCTGGAAAAGAGGCTCCTCAAGGTAGGACCTCACCTCCAGAATAGCATCAGCTGTAGGATTCCTGGTTGCAGTGTCTCCGCTTGCCCGCTCCTCAAAAAACCTCCAAACAGCCGATGCTTGAGGCTCCTCCAGCTCAAGTGCTGCTGCTGCCTCCTCTCCTCCATGACCCCCTTGCAGGTGAGATGACTGCCCATACCTTAATGCTGCTGTAGTTATTCTTTGGAGAGCTTCGTCGACTGCTCGGTTGTCATTAAAGGCCACCTTTTTGAAACAGGGGTCAAGGATGGTGGTTTCGGACAGAATTGTGTTGTACTCCATCCGGTGGAATTTTTTGTCCATGCTAGAACAGAGAGAATTCACCAACTCCTTCATGCTCTCTGTGGTTACTCTGCTCTGATGCTCTGCTGTCACTCTCTGAAGACCCCTACACAGTATCAGCATTTTGGAGGCGGTAACATACCTGAAAAAAGAAGCATCAAAATATTATATTTTATATAATATTTATTTATATAGCCTATTTAGCAATAGTATTTTGTTTCATTTCTAAATTGCTTTACATAATAATAATTTTATTTATTTATTAGTATTATTTTCAACCATTTCTAAACCTGTTTGTCAAATAAATATAACAAATAAAAAATATTACAATGCTAATAACATCATAATAAAGTTTAATAGGTATCATAGTAAAGTTCAATGAGATGATGTTTGAACACTTTGGATTAGATATACAACCTTTGGATTAGATATACAGCCTGTTAAACTGAAGTTGACTACTATGATTGGAAGAAGCATGACAGTGAACAGCGAGCGAGTTATGGGCCTTAGAGTAAGAGGGTACAGTTCAGCAGTTTACATTGATCTTCCCTGTTCGTATAGTAAAAACTGTATTCCTGTAAACCATGAACACATCCCCACCTGTGAGACAGCTAAACAGTGGAGCCATCTGCGCACAATTGCAGCAAAGATTCCTTCTTTGCTGGAATGTGAAGTGGGCCTTTTGATAGGCTATAACTGCTCAAGAGCTTTGGCACCTAGGGAAGTGAGATTGGGTGGAAATGAGGAACCGTATGCTGTACGGACAGACTTGGGGTGGAGTATCGTAGGACATTCATGTCCACGTTCTGACTCCTTGAGTCATGTTAGTGTATGTCATAAAGTGGTGGTTAAAGAGTCTCCATGCATTGTACCAATAGATGTTATTCACGTACTTGAATCTGATTTTAAGGATATTCAAGGTGATGAGAGAACTGTTTCACAAGAAGATCTTTTCTTTCTTCACAAGTTGAAGAATAACATTGTTAAGAATAACTATGGTCACTATGAACTGCCCTTGCCTTTCAAAGAAAGACCGAAATTGCCTGACAATAAGCCGCTTGCCCTTAATAGACTTGTACATCTCAAAAGGAAGCTCCTGAGGGATGAGAAGTACAAGGAACATTATATCGAGTTCATGAATGAAATTATTGAAAAGAAGGATGCAGAAGAAGTTGTAGATGGAGGAAAGCTGGGAGAAAAATGGTATATTCCCCATCATGGAGTTTATAATGCCAAGAAGCCAGACAAGCTGAGAGTAGTTTTCGATTGTTCAGCTAAGTATGAAGGAATTTGTCTAAATGATCATCTCCTTACTGGCCCTGACCTAATTAACAACTTGACAGGGATTCTTATTCGCTTTCGTTATTCAGCAGGGATGCTACAGTACCTCTCTGCGTTGATCTCCACTGTGACCTGGTTGAAGGGCTCCAGGACACTGCAGGCCTCTTGCAGAGCCTCCCACTCCTCTTGGCTGAGAGGAACCACAGGTGCATTGATGACTGCCAATGTTGCGATAACTGCATCCTTTGATTCGAGCATTCGCTGGATCATATGGAATGTAGAATTCCAGCGGGTGACACACTCCTGTTTGAGCTTAAGCTCTACCATAGACATCTGTCGCTGGGTGGATTTAAGCTTTTGGGTGGCTGCTGTGCTTCGGTGGAAAAATTCCACTATTGCCTTCACTTTGTCCACAGTGGGCTTCATAGCCCTCAGAGCATTTCTCACAAATAGATTAATGGTGTGTGCTAGGCATGGGTGGTGTGTCCATTTCAACAGCTGGATGGCTCTCGTAATGCTGGCTGCATTGTCTGTGACGCAGCATACAAATTTGTGTTCCACCCCCCACTCTCTTGCCACTCGGAGAAGCTCTTCAGCCAAGTTTTCAGAGGTGTATCTCTCACTAAACTCAAAACAGTCTAGCAGAGATGACACCATACTGTAGTTTTCAATGAAGTGGCAGGTGACAAACATAAAAGATGTGGTGGCGCAGGATGTCCAGCAGTCAGTGGTCAAGCATACAGCTGAGGCTCTCTTCACCCTTTCTTGCAAAGATGCCCTTGCTGCATCATATAGGCCTGGGATTATTTTTTGTGACAGGGTTTTTCGGCTGGGGACGACATACATGGGATTGAGGGCATGGCTGTAACTCCTAAATCCGACATCCTCTACAATTGAAAAGGGCTGGAAATCACGTGCCACCATCTTGGCAAGCTCCTCGTCAATTGCATTCTGTCTTGCTGGAGTTTCTGCAGGAATTGCTTGATTGAGCTGTGGGTTGTAGATGCAGGAGGGTGGGATCCAGGCTGGGATGTAGGAATGGGGGCAGACGTTGTGGCAGCTGAAGAAGCAGTTAGAGTTGATATAATTGCACCTGAAGAAGTAGTTGCAGTTGATGCACTTGCACTGTCAGAAGGTTCCCTTTCTCGTCTCGACTCCTCCAGCAATACTGATGAGTGCGATGTCCTCATGTGCCTGTGCAAGTTGTTTGTCGAGCCTGCTCTATATGAAATGCTGACTTTGCACAGTCTGCTCTCTGCCCTGGAGCTCATTAAAATGAGTCCAAATCTTGCTACGTTTTCTGTCACTCATTTTCACACCTAGGCCTATTGTGTTCTCACACAGACTCCCCTTCTTTCTGCCGTGCTTCTTGACCGCTGTATGTGAGTGAGTGTCTGTATTAACACCTGCCCACGAACGCAATACAGCGTGGCCACTTGCCTGCCGTTTCCACAAAAAAGTGGAGATAAACTTTTTTTTCAGTGTTTCCCCGTTACCTTATTAATTGAAAGCTGCGTGTGATTGATCAGATGTGTGGAGCACACGCTTGACATGCGGGCAGTGGAGACATTAAGGCACCGACTGAGGACTGTAGCAGTGGCAGAAGCAGAGCAAGACGCGCAAGGAGAGGAGGAGGGGAGAGACAGGAGGCACCGAAGGACAAAAAAACGACGTTGGAAAAAAAACTCTCGGCTCTGTGGCACTTGCAGAGCACAAGCGCAGCGACAGGGAGGCGGAGAGACAGCGAGATACTGAAGGAAAAAACCGGCTCCCAAATAGGATCTTAAATGGGAGCCGGTTCCAATCGTTCACTTCAAAGAGCCGACTCTTAGAGCCGGATCGTTTGCGAACGACACATCACTAAAAGAGAGGGCTGTAAGCGGCTGCCTGGACGGTTCACCATTTGCACGACCCTCGCTCTCAGCCGGATCTGCTGTCGGCCTGTTCCTACGCCCACCTGCTCGCACCACAGACCCCCAACTTTCGCTAGAGGTTGTGAATACTGTGCTTGTGTAACCCACTCAAAATATTAATCATCAAATAAGTTGTAATCCACTCTAAAAAAAAATTAACCTCCTCAGAAAATGATAGTAAACTACATTAATTAAAAAGAAAAGAAATAGATGAATAATAATAATAATAAATAAATAAAGGAAAAGATTATGGGGGTAGTTTACGCTGCAGCGCATGCTCAGTGAGTCCGGGGTGAAGCCAGCAGATTGGAGGGAGAGGAGAGAGCTCGTCAGCCAAAACACAGGTTTCATCCTCATAACCTCACTAATACCCTGATTTTATGCTAGATGGGAGAGATCTTGCTCTGTGGGACTGCTCTGCTGTGCCCTATGATGCTGACCGACTGCTGATGCCATGCAAACGGACCCGTGAGGATTTGTTGCTGCTGTGTTTTTTATAAGGATCCTAGTAAGAGCGCGCGCGTTTCACATTCTTACACATTTTTTTTCTTCAAGATTTTTTTTTACCTGCAGGTGAATTTTTTTTTTTGTATTTCGGTACAAAAGGACTGGTGTGTTGTGCCTCATTCTCACCATTTGGGGGTGATGTAGCTCCACATCTGAATTGTCAATAAAATCTAAGAAGGATAACTTTGTTATAGATTCTCATAACAACCTCGTTTTTGGTGTCTCCAGGCTTTTTGAAATGAACCCCTTTGAATGGTGGCAGTTCTGCATTGGTGCAAACTTTAGAAACTTGATTTCTTTTAAGTCGCAAGTTTAGTTAAAACTTTGGTGAGGCCTGTAGCTAAATCCAGAAAAGGGTTTGTAGCTGCATCCAGGCGAGGGTTTGTAGCTGCATCCAGGCGATGGTGTGTAGCTGCATCCAGGCGATGGTTTGTAGCTGCATCCAGGCGAGGGTTTGTAGCTGCATTCAGGCGAGGGTTTGTAGCTGCATCCAGGCGAGGGTTTGTAGCTGCCTGGTATACATTATGGAGCAAAGGGGATTTGCTAACCTCCCACAGTGTCTTTACTTTGAAGAGCTTAATAACAATAAGTGATTGAATTTTTCTAGCAGATGGTCCATATAAAGAATATGAAGAAATTATGTGTGTGTTCTGTTTCTTTCTCTCTTAGGTCATTAATGAAGGCATGACACTATGACTTGAAAATTATTTTTTATTATTATTATTATTATTATTATTATTATGGGCTCCATGTTCTCTGTGTTTTGCTGTTTTTATGGGAGGTTTCCAATGAACTCTGTATTACTGTTTATTTGAATACAGACATTTCTAGCTTACAGCTCCACCAACCAGAGTTATTACAGCCTTCCACCAACAGATGGCGCCAAACATTAACATATACTGCGTCTTATATTTACTCTTAAAAACGATGCTACTTCAAGGATTCTTTGACGATTTGTCAAACAATGACGTGACATTCAGCGTTTGTCAAAAACAGCATGAATCCACAGATCCAGACTGGCTTGTGGGAACAGTTCAAGCTGGTGGAGGTGGGGTAATGGTTTATAGACACAATTGTATATAGCGTGTATATAGGTTGTGTATAGCGTAGTGGGTAGAACCTTCATGCTGTAGGCTGGGGGTCAATCCCCGCCTGGGTAAACACCCTATACTATACTATACTATACTATACAAACTATACTATATTATACACATTATACTGTACTAAGAGTCTTTGGGCAAGACTCCCAACACTGCCTTCACCTACCTGTGTAAAAATGAGCAAATTGTGAGTCGCTCTGGATAGGAGCGTCTGCTAAATGCTGTGATAGGTCCAGTGTGATACACCACTGGATCCACTGAATATAAGAATAAGTTCAGTGAACTTCAATGATCTTTACAGTCCCCAGATCTGAATCCAGCAGAGTGCCGTTCAGACGTGGCAGAACAGGAGATTCACAGCAATGTTCAGCTGATGAGACTGACACACAGATTAGAGAGAAATCTGTATTTCCTGATAAGATTGATTTTGTTTTTTATTTAAATAAAAGTTATAAGTCTGTTAATATTTAAAAAGAAAAACCAAAAGGATCAGAAATGAAGACGTCTTTACAGTCTGTTTTGCTCTGGTTTATTAAGGGGGCCGATATTTGAGGAGGGCACGGTACGGAGGAGCCTGCAGAGAAAGTTCTACTGTGTATAAATCCTCAGGAAAACTGCACTGACATCAAAACACTTGATGGAGCTTTGAGAAGTTCAGTAGATCTGTTTATTTATTTTGTAGAGCTTAATTTGACATTTAATACAGTTTCATTGAAACTTGAGCGTTTCATGCTTTAAACAGACTGAAATAAAAACAGACAACATGAACACAGAGCTCATGCTAACACACACATTTCCTCGATTTGTTTATTGTTTCCAACTGAACTTAAAAGTCAGCTCAAGCTTATTGATTAAACACTTAGATTTGAGAGTTTAGATGTTTAAAATGTTATTTTAGTGGGATTTGGAGTAAATTTTTAATAACTTTAAGCATTTACACAAATCAAAAAGACGCAGAGCTTCATCTTCATATAAAAGACTGAGATTCCCACATCAAGTTCATCAAACTGAAGCTGATATTTTGAGCTTTATGATCATTTCAGTTCATTAAAAGGAGATCTGTGATAAACAGTGTTATAACACTGTTCAACTGACTTACAGAGTTCTCCAAAATGAGTGAATCAAAAATCGTCTATTAATTTATTAGCTTGTTAATTAATTCATTAATTACATAGTTATAAAGAGTTTAGAACTCTCTATTTCTGCTCTGAAATGTTTCAAATGACAGATTTGTTTCTGACAAAAATGTTTTATTAAAGAAGTTCACCTCATTTCTGATGTTTAACAGGTGTGATGATCAGCGGTGCCGAGTTTTTACCTCCATAACTGAGAGAGGGACTAAAGTATTGATAGAGTTTCTCAGTGAAAGACTGACCAGTGAAAGAGTAGATATGAGACCTGGCCTCAACATCATAGAAGGAGACCAGACCCTCCTCATAATCCACAAACACTCCCACCTTCTGGGGAGTCTGTTTCAGAGAGAGGGGAACACGAGGAGAGTCCAGAGCTTTATATTCAGTCTCATTTCTCAGCCACACAGTCCAGTATCCATTCTCAGGACTCAGTATAATCTTCCCCTTCCTGCTACTGGACTCTCTGGTCACTCCTAAATCCCACTCAGTCTTCCCTCTGACCTGAACCTCATAGTAAAACCTCCCTGAGGAGAACCCCTCCTTTCCCAGAACATTGACACAATAATCAAACCTCTCTAGTTTATCAGGGAGTTTCTGTCGTTTGTCTCCATGTCTCACTTGTTTCCCGTCATCAGACAGGATGAGGAAGGGATGAGCTGAATCAGGATCCAGAGTCACGTCCACTGAGAGAGAAACACACAGTTTAACCCATTTTAACACTAACCATACTCACACTAATGCAGACTCATATAGTTTACTCAATAATATTATGTATCAGTGAGAATCCACACACCTGCATATTGTTGAATTCTCTTCATTTCTGTGTTAGAAGAATAAAGGATGACATCATTTGATATTAGAATCTATATTGAGCTAAATTAAATGCCTCATTAGTATCGACTACAAACCAGCATTTCATATTAACACTAAGTGACAGTGCAGTGATGTCATGGATGGGAAATTTAAAAGATTAAAAATCTAATAATTAAATATTTAAATGCCTGATTTACACAAACATTCATTTCTGGTATTTGTATTTTGATGAAGTCCTGAATTTTTCTTCCTACCAATATTTTTTTCTGCTGAACATCAAAATGTTTTAATAACCAGTAAATACTCACCATGCTCATCAACCTTCTTCATCTCCTTACTGAGCTCTTCCTGAAGCCGAGTCAGAGCTCTCCTCAGAGTCTCCACCCTCAGATGAGAGTTAATCCTGACCTCAGTCCAGTTCTTGGTGGGTGGAGGGCTCCAGAGGGACGGGTAAACCTACAGTCCAGCAGGAGTGAGGAGAAACCCCTCAGCATGGGCAGTGCTGTCCTGTGATGGACTGCATTACTATGGAGAAACAGAGGGACTCTGACCTGTATGAGGTGGAGGTGGTCCTCAGTGTGGGAGAGCTGCTCCAGCTCAGTGTCTCTCCTCTTTAGCTCACTGATCTCCTGCTCCAGCTCTTTAATGAACTCTTCAGCCTGCCTCTCTGCTGCTTTCTGCTTCTCCTCAAGCAGCTCCGCCTGGCTTCTCTCAATGCAGCGCAGCAGAGCTCTGAAGATCTCCACACCGTCTACTTTCTCCTTCTCTGAGCTTTTCTAACAGGGGACAATAGTAGTAACATTACTTTTGCAACTTTCATCCATTGAAATACAGCTTAAAGCGCTTAATGGAAACCAGATGACAGAAGAGCAGAATAATGAAGGAAGAAAACTCTGAACAAGTAAAAGGAAAAAAATATTAAATTTTAATCAAACAAAACAACAAAACAAACAAATATATAAAGAAAAGGAAAAATAAACAAAACCATGTGCAATGGTACTTTTGTGCAGTAGACCCAATGAGATGACATTCAGTTTCATACCTGTTCATTTTCAGAACTGCTGCTTGTCTCATTTCTGATACCAGACAAACAGTAAACCAGCCCTGTCGTATGCTGTCGTATGAGGATGTAATTATCTTTTCATGATGACTTAACTAGACATGGATGACTTAACTGGGCAGATCACAATGTTGTTATTACTATGTTTTCATTTAACGACACAAACGGATGTATTTTGTTTGGTTTATATTATGTTGGCTTTAGGTGGTGATTCTAAATGAGTTGTAAAGAAGGAGGGATGGAGAAGAACAAAGGTACAAAGTTTGATTATTTAGTGGTATGTTTTACAAAAGACAGTAGAAATTATAACATATTAATACTAATATTAAAAACATGGATAATCAATGATAATGACTGTAATTAAATATTATGAAATATGAATTATTTTCATTTTTTCTTCTACTTTTTATTAATCTAATCTCAGTCTTGACTCAGAGTCGACTCTAGTGGCCTTGAGTACAGCTCAGCCTGCACACTGTATATATTAGGTTTTTAGATGAAAATGAGATTTTTTTTTGTTGAAAAACTCACTTTATTCACTTCTACAGTTGGTAGTAGGGTTGATTATACTTCCGGTTCCGGTTGAGAGTACGCTGTGCGCTTTGTTTGCTGCCGCTTCTCGCTGGATCTTCTTCTATTTTTTTTTCTTTTTTCTCTTTTTTCACTTTTCTGTCTGTTATACTTTGCTGGACTTTAACTCGACTGCTCGGGATTTCGGTTTTCTCTGGACACCTGTTTTGATCCGCTGCTGCAGCTTTGCTTGCGCTGTGATGACATTCCTGGCTTTTTGGTTGCACCGGCAGTTTCATCGACTGTTGTTGCTAGCTGCGAGCCTGTCTGCGAGCCTGTCTGCGAGCCTGCCTGCACGAACTGCACATTTCTAACTTTTGGTTACACCGGCAATTTCGTCGGCTATTGTTGCTAGCTGCGAGCCTGCCTGCACGAACCGCCCCTGTGGCTCTGATGTCGAGTGGGTGGCTAAATGGGCTTGCGGTGTGTTTACTTTTGCCTTTTCTCGGATTATCATTTTTTGATTGGGCGATGGAGGAATTAACTGGTACTCCGAGCCTTTATCCTATTTACTCATACTCCAGCGAGGACTTACGAAGGCTGTGTTCTTTCCGTCGGCTTGATGCTCCCACTTGCAATCTTTGCTGCTCTATCAGCATCTCTAGACGACCCCGATATATACATCGTGGCCGTAAACGTCAGACTTATCCAGCACCTCAGGCACTGTGCATCAATCATCCCGCAGTACGGATTACTGATCGTTGCTTTAGGCGACGCCCTGGAAGGGCGCATCGTGGAGTGAACCATAGGTTTCTACTGGAGGTCCCTCGTTCTACATCGTCGCATCAGTCTGCTCCTTCGATCTCGGCACAGCGTCTACCTAACCTGGCGCTACTGAACTGTCGCTCGCTCACAGATAAGGCTGCATTAGTCAATGACCTTATCGACCAGCATCAGTTGGATCTATTCTTTTTAACTGAAACGTGGCAGGTACCGGGTGACTTTTCTTACCTGAATGCTGCTTCTCCCCCTAATTTTAATTATCTGGCCTCACCTAGAAAAACAGGTAGAGGTGGGGGACTGGCGGTTTTATTCAGGGACAATTTTGACTTGACTTTGGGCAACCCACAAAATGTTTCCTCTTTTGAAGTCATGGTTCTCAAGGCTCCTGGGTGTATCTTCTTAATGATTTACCGCCGCCCGAAGAGTTCTCTGACTGAATTTTTGTCAGAATTTGGGGAGATCTTGGCGTTTGCCAGTTCACTCTCCTCTTCCATCATTGTTCTTGGCGATGTTATTATCCACCTTGACTCTAACTCTTCTGCCTCTTCAGAATTCCTGTCATTGATAAGCTGTTTTGATCTAACTCAACACGTTGACTTTCCGACTCATAAGAAGGGTCATATTCTGGACATAATCTGTTCTACGGGTGGGATTATTATTAATATAACTGGACATTGTGTTGGTGTGTCTGACCATATACTAATCAATGTCTCTTTCTCTCCACCTGTTCCTAAACCTCACTCAAAATCTGTACTTACTTATCGTAATGTTAAGGCTATTGATTGTCCTTCTCTGTTGGCCTCTCTGGAAACGTTTAATTTTGCCCATCTTAGTTCAATGCAATCCACTGATGATGCTGTATCATTCTATAACTGTACTCTACGTGCTTGTCTTGACACCTTGGCACCGATGAAAACTAGATCTGTGCCTTCTACTCATAGATCGCCTTGGTTTACTCCTGCTCTCCGCAATATGAAAACAGCTGGAAGACGTCTAGAACGTCTTTTTAAGAAATCCGGATTGCAGGTTCACTATCTAGCTTACACTGATCATCTGGCCTCATACAAAGTAGCACTAAACAATGCTCGTGCATCATACTACGCGGATGTTTTCAGTGCTGCTGGTCAGAATCCCAAGCTTCTGTTTTCAGTGGTAAATAAGCTTCTGCGACCCCCATCAACTCCAAATAATGCCTCAACTGATCTATGTAATGCCTTTCTGAAATTCTACGGTAACAAGGTGTCAACCATCTACAAAGACCTGTTGAATACCCCTGCTGACTGCCATGGGCCTATCGTTTTCTCTCCAACTCTGTCACTTTCTTTTTCAAATTTCTCTCTGACTGACTCAACTTCTATTGTCAATATTATAGCTAACTCTAAGACTTCATCCTCTCGACTGGACCCTGTTCCTACCCATCTTCTTCAACGCTGTGTCTCTATCTTTTCCGAACCAATATGCCACTTGGTTAATCTTTCACTCACTTCTGGATATGTTCCTGTGTCTTTAAAAACAGCAGCTGTCACACCTATTATTAAGAAACCTGACTCAGATATAACAATTTTGAGCAATTACAGGCCTATTTCAAATCTCCCATTCATCTCTAAAGTCCTAGAAAAGGTCGTGGCTTCCCAGCTGCTTGATTTTTTGAACACTAATGATTTATTTGAAAAATTTCAATCTGGTTTTCATTTGCATCATAGCACCGAGACTGCTCTTCTCTGTGTCCTAAATGACCTTCTCCTTTCCGCGGATACAGGTTGCATCTCCATTCTTTTGCTTCTTGATCTCACTGCTGCTTTCGACACAGTAAATCACAATGTTCTTTTAACTAGGCTCACTGAGATTGGTCTCTCTGGAACCGTACTATCCTGCTTCCACTCGTATCTGACTAACAGGCTTCGGTTTATTTCAATTGGGAACCATACGTCTGACACAGTGCCCATTGAATATGGTGTCCCTCAGGGTTCCGTCCTTGGTCCCCTCCTTTTTATAATCTATATTCTCGCCCTCGGTAATATTTTTCGTAGTCACAATTTACATTTTCATTGCTATGCTGATGATACTCAGATCTATCTCAGCTTCAAACCAGCAGCACTGTTTCCCCCACCCCAGTTAAATAGATGTCTTATTGACCTGAACCCCTGGCTTAGGGCAAATTTTCTTTCTTTAAATGCACGTAAAACCGAGTTTATAGTCACTGGCTCCAAGTCCACTGTTAACGCTCTCAAAAATCTTGCTCTCACTGTAAATGATATTACAATCACTCCATCTGTCACTGTCCAAATCCTAGGTGTTCTTTTTGACCCTTCTTTGTCTTTTGAACCGCACATCAAGTCTCTGTCTAGGTCGGCATTTTTCCACCTTCGCAATATTTCACGTATCCGTCCTTTACTGTCCCCGGCTGCAGCTGAGTCTCTGGTCCATGCTTTTGTTACTTCTCGCCTGGACTATTGTAACTCATTGCTCTATGGGCTCCCCGCTAAGTCACTTAGGTCATTACAAATAGTGCAAAATTCTGCAGCACGGATTCTCACATACACTAAAAAATCTGAGCACATTTCTCCTGTTCTTCAGAGACTTCATTGGCTGCCCATTACTTTACGTATTCACTATAAAATTCTACTTCTCACATTCAAGGCACTTCATGGCCTGGCTCCTGCTTACTTACTCGACCTTCTAATACCCTACAAGCCCGCTCGTAACCTCAGGTCTTCGGAAGCAGGCCTTCTAGTGGTCCCTAGGTTCAGGCTCAGCTCTATGTGTGGTCGTTCCTTCAGTGTTGCGGCCCCCTTGCTGTGGAACTCTCTGCCTCTCTCTCTTCGCTCTAACTCTTCTCTTTCTCACTTCAAATCTTTATTGAAATCTCATCTTTTTCTCCTTCATTTTTCTCCTGCATCTTCCTCGGGCCTTGTGTAATGTGATATGCATTTGTAAAGCGACCTTGGGTTTTATGTAAAGGCGCTATATGAGTTCAACTTATTATTATTATTATTATTATTATTATTATTATTACAGACTGTTTGATTTCCTCAATCTTCTTCAGTCGGTTTTGGATCATCTGCTGAACTTCTGCCTGTGCCTTCAACAGCTGAGTCTATGATGAAGAAATAAATTATAAGCTCTCATTCAGTTAGACTATTTTTATTAAAAGGACTGAACAGGAGACAAAGTTACCAATTCTTTCTAAACGTCTCTCACCTTCTTCTCTCCACTCTCCTCCTCTATAGGAACAGTGCTGTGAGTCTTATGGTCTCCTTCGGTGCAGAACTGACACACACACGTCTGGTCATCTCTACAGAACAACTCCAGGGGTCTCTCATGTTTCTGGCAGATGTAGTCCTCCAGGTTCTCCACAGGGTCCATCAGTTTGTGTTTCTTCAGTTTAGCTGCAGTTTTATGAGGCGTCAGATGAGTCTCACAGTAAGAGACTCCACAGTCCAGACAGGTCTTTACAGCCTCCAGCTTCTCCTCACTGCAGAGGTCACACAGAACATTTGTAGATTTGGAGGGTCGTTTCTCTGGAGCTCTGCTGGATTTGACCTGAACTGACTTCTTGAACTGAGCAGCCAGTCCAGAGATGAACGTGTTCACAGACAGTTCAGGTCTTGTTGGGAATTCTGCCTTACAGACTGGACACTGGCAGCGTGAACTGCTGTCCCAGTACTGTTTGAGACAGACCCTGCAGTAGTTGTGTCCACATGGAGTAGAGACTGGATCAGTGAACACATCCAGACAGATGGCGCACTGGAGCTGATCTTCAGACAGGAGACTGCTGGAGGAAGCCATGGCTGACAGAGAAGAGACACAGAGAGGTGATTAGAACCCACAAAGGATGTCCTGGACGTTGAAGGTCAACCCTTCTAACTTCACGGGTTGAGTGAAGAACAAAATATGAAAAGACGATGTGAAATGAAAATGTGATGAAAACCCTTTTTATGGTTTTGTATAACTGGAATGTGTTTGAGCAGGAAGGCCGTGATGTTCTCATTAATCACCATCATTCATCTGACTGATCAGCCTCACACTGTTCCTATTAACCGTGCTCTACATCCTCCTCTGTGTGGTGAGCGCTCTCTCTGTCTGCTCTGATTCTCTGTAGCTGAACAGTAACAGCTCCACATGTGAAAACACAGGTGACAGATTCCAGCTTTCTGAGCAGTTTAATAAAGTAAGCAGTAGTTAGAGGTAGAAATGTGCTGAAAAGCAGCTCTTAGAAATTACCAGGTTCTCTTTTTCTCTCTTGTCCTGGTTTTCTGCTCCTTCAGTTCCTCAGCAGAGGCTTTAAGTCCTTTAAGAAGCTTTAAACTGAAGGTCGTGTCCTGCTGAAATGATCTGGATTCTATTTATAAAATAGTTTTGCTTAACTTTCATTTCTCGCAGTGACGTCATGAGGCCATGCCCACTTCACCATGAAATTGGTCTGTTGCACTTCCAGGTTTTGGCCACCAGGCGGCAGAAATTCACCAACTGACTTACAGCACATTCACCTGTTTCTCAGTATTTTCCACAGAAATTATTAAAGCAAACGCTGTGAAAACCTTCATCAGTTCACACTGGAGCAGATTTATAAAAGGGCATTTTATCTTCAGTGTTGAAGGTCTTGGTGAAGATACACAGACTCATGTTCCAGTCTGTAAATCATGTAAATGAGGTCTTGATGAGAGACAGTCACAGTGACCAAGGCAGAGGACAGCAGGGAGACGTCCAGAACTACAGTAGAGCTCTTTATTCAGAAGATCAGCTTCTGTAAGTGTAAGAATCAATGTACCCAGACCTTCAAACACTGTGGTCAGAAACTGGCTGAACACAAACAGTCAGAGCTTTTATTAACAATAAACAAGGAACAGGAAGATCTGCAGATTCCGGCAAACTAAACCCCAACGTGCAGTCAGTGAGTTACAGACGGATGGAGTGCAGGTGGGCTAATCTGATCCAGAGGACAGAACAGAACCAAAGAAAAGAAAACAATATAATACTCTGGGCTGTGTTTTAAACATCGAGTCTAATGGGAATAAAAGAAAAGCCCACTTTTACACTGGATTAAACTACAACCCCGTTTCCAAAAGGGTTCATACGCAGTGCAATGATGTGCAGACCATTTAAACCCTATATTCAATTGTAACTAGTACAAAGACAACATATCACATATTAAAACCGATTTTTAATATATATATATGTAACCCAGTCCCATTTATCGAATTCATTTATTTATTTTGTTCCATAGGACATTCTAGAAAAGCTCATTTTAATGTGTGCAGTAGTTGGTATGCGCTCACACACCTTAATTCACTGATTTCCCTTCAGATGTATATGTACAGTTGTGATCAAATTTATTCAACCCCCACTGAAATAGAGTGTTTTGGCCAGTTTGACATTGATATTGATCATTTCAGTCATCTTATTTACAATTATATCAAAGAGGCACTTATAAATTAGACAAATATAACATAACATTTATGATGAAATAACCACAAATGTCTTTTCTGTGCTCACATCATTATCAGTTTTATTCAACCCCCTAGTGACATTATTTTTTAGTACTTAGTACAACATCCTTTTCCAGTTATGAAATCTTTCAAGCGTGAAACATAGCTTGACACAAGTGTCTTGCAGCGACCTATGGGTATCTTAGCCCATTCTTCATGGGCAAAAGCCTCCAGTTCAGTCACATTCTTAGGCTTGCGCGCTGCAACTGCCTTCTTTAGGTCCCACCAGAGGTTCTCAATTGGATTTAAGTCTGGTGACTGCGATGGCCACTCTAGAATGTTCCAGCCTTTCATCTTTAACCATGCTCTAGTGGACTTGGATGTGTGCTTCAGGTCATTGTCCTGTTGGAAGGTCCAACGTCTCACAAGCCGCAGGTTTGTGACTGACTCCATCACATTTTCCTCCAAGATCTCCTGGTACTGAAGGGAATTCATGGTACCCTGCACCCGTTGAAGCTTTCCTGTACCATTAGAAGCAAAACAGCCCCAAAGCATACTGCAGTAGACTTTTCTTGTTCTTTGGAGTCAGCAAGGGGGTGCGCCTGGGAGTTCTGGCATGGAGGTGTTCGTTATGCAGTGCGCGCCTTATTGTCTGAGCTGAAACTTTGGTGCCCACATCTGACAGGTCTTTTTTCAGTTCCTTAGCAGTCATGCAGGGATTTTTCTCCACATTACGCTTCAGGTAGCGCACAGCAGTCGCGGTCAGGATCTTCTTTCTGCCACGACCAGGTAGCGTTTCCAATGTGCCCTTTAACTTGAACTTGTGAATGATACTTCCGATAGTGTCTCTTGGAATATTTAACAACTTCGCAATCTACTTATATCCACTGCCATTCTTGTGAAGAGAAATAACCTCTTCTCGTGTCTTCTGGGACCATTCTCTTGCCTTCACCATGCTTGTAAACACACCAGTAGATGTCTAGAAGGAGCTGCGTATCACACTCCTTTTAAATCTGCCTAATTGGTGCTTATTATGCTTGATTGCTGCTCGTTGACGTCCACAGGTGGTTTTAATACCTGATTGAAAACACTGGAATGAACCTCTGTTCTTAAGAGTGGTAGTCGTAAAGGGGTTGAATAATTGTGTCAATGAAGAAATCACAAAAAGGCCATTTAATACTTTTTGACAAAAACAAGTGATGCTATTTTAGTTGCATTTAGTTCTTTAACAAGTCCTTGTAAGATTTAATTATGAACGCAATTACAAATGTGCACTGAATTCCATAAAACCCTTCACAGCATTGGGGGCTGAATAAATTTGATCACAACTGTATGTGTGTGTGTGTGTGTGTGTGTGTGTGTGTTTGTGGTTGTGCTAGGTGATTGGTTCTGTCATCTGTCAATAAAAAAGTCTGACTTGTGGGCGGGACTAGGAGCTGCATGGAGAACGGAAAGAGAGAGAGTGAGCTAAGCCAGTTCAACCACGCGGTAACGCAGCTAGTTCGGGTTTCAAATACTGATGGGATTTTCGGCTCTATTTTGAGATGCGGCTCTAATGGCTCTTCTTACTGTGGAGAGCCGGCTCTTTCGGCTCCCAAACGGCTCCCCATATATATATTTTTACATTATTAACTAATTAATAGCTTAAACCTAGTTTTATAACATTTTGTTTCATTATTGACATTGTTAAGCACTTGTGATGAGTAGAAATGCTGCATAACAATGCTTTATAAATAAAACTTTTATTATAACCAATTATTAAATTATCACAAAATAGCACCACTTCCACAAAAATAACTTGAAATAAATGAAACAGTTATACATACAATCACCCACCACAATACGAAAAAGTATTAAAGCAGCTTCATAGCAAAAAAGGTGCCACAATACAAATATCATGTGAACAACACAAGTTTTGAACCACTAGAGATAAAGAACTCACTGTATTAAATCACTCAAAGACTTACAGATTGGCATTGAGAAACACCAGGTGTCTAAGCTTGGCGGGGCTGATCCTGTTCCTTCTCTCAGTTATGATCTGTCCAGTTTTAGAGAAGATCCTCTCTGAGGGGACGGATGTTGCCACTATGCACAGTCTACGTTCCATCACATGAGAGAGATGTGGATAGATCAGTGTCCTTGTCTCCCACCAGCTCAGTGGGTCAGCACTGCGCTGGAAAAGAGGCTCCTCAAGGTAGGACCTCACCTCCAGAATAGCATCAGCTGTAGGATTCCTGGTTGCAGTGTCTCCGCTTGCCCGCTCCTCAAAAAACCTCCAAACAGCCGATGCTTGAGGCTCCTCCAGCTCACGTGCTGCTGCTGCCTCCTCTCCTCCATGACCCCCTTGCAGGTGAGATGACTGCCCATACCTTAATGCTGCTGTAGTTATTCTTTGGAGAGCTTCGTCGACTGCTCGTTTGTCATTAAAGGCCACCTTTTTGAAACGGGGGTCAAGGATGGTGGTTTCGGACAGAATTGTGTTGTACTCCATCCGGTGGAATTTTTTGTCCATGCTAGAACAGAGAGAATTCACCAACTCCTTCACGCTCTCTGTGGTTACTCTGCTCTGATGCTCTGCTGTCACTCTCTGAAGACCCCTACACAGTATCAGCATTTTGGAGGCGGTAACATACCTGAAAAAAGAAGCATCAAAATATTATATTTTATATAATATTTATTTATATAGCCTATTTAGCAATAGTATTTTGTTTCATTTCTAAATTGCTTTACATAATATTTTTTTTATTTATTAGTATTATTTTCAACCATTTCTAAACCTGTTTGTCAAATAAATAACAAATAAAAAAATATTACAATGATAATAACATCATAATAAAGTTTAATAGGTATCATAGTAAAGTTCAATGAGATGATGTTTGAACACTTTGGATTAGATATACAACCTTTGGATTAGATATACAGCCTGTTAAACTGAAGTTGACTACTATGATTGGAAGAAGCATGACAGTGAACAGCGAGCGAGTTATGGGCCTTAGAGTAAGAGGGTACAGTTCAGCAGTTTACATTGATCTTCCCTGTTCGTATAGTAAAAACTGTATTCCTGTAAACCGTGAACACATCCCCACCTGTGAGACAGCTAAACAGTGGAGCCATCTGCGCACAATTGCAGCAAAGATTCCTTCTTTGCTGGAATGTGAAGTGGGCCTTTTGATAGGCTATAACTGCTCAAGAGCTTTGGCACCTAGGGAAGTGAGATTGGGTGGAAATGAGGAACCGTATGCTGTACGGACAGACTTGGGGTGGAGTATCGTAGGACATTCATGTCCACGTTCTGACTCCTTGAGTCATGCTAGTGTATGTCATAAAGTGGTGGTTAAAGAGTCTCCATGCATTGTACCAATAGATGTTATTCACGTACTTGAATCTGATTTTAAGGATATTCAAGGTGATGAGAGAACTGTTTCACAAGAAGATCTTTTCTTTCTTCACAAGTTGAAGAATAACATTGTTAAGAATAACTATGGTCACTATGAACTGCCCTTGCCTTTCAAAGAAAGACCGAAATTGCCTGACAATAAGCCGCTTGCCCTTAGTAGACTTGTACATCTCAAAAGGAAGCTCCTGAGAGATGAGAAGTACAAGGAACATTATATCGAGTTCATGAATGAAATTATTGAAAAGAAGGATGCTGAAGAAGTTGTAGATGGAGGAAAGCTGGGAGAAAAATTGTATATTCCCCATCATGGAGTTTATAATGCCAAGAAGCCAGACAAGCTGAGAGTAGTTTTCGATTGTTCAGCTAAGTATGAAGGAATTTGTCTAAATGATCATCTCCTTACTGGCCCTGACCTAATTAACAACTTGACAGGGATTCTTATTCGCTTTCGTTATTCAGCAGGGATGCTACAGTACCTCTCTGCGCTGATCTCCACTGTGACCTGGTCGAAGGGCTCCAGGACACTGCAGGCCTCTTGCAGAGCCTCCCACTCCTCTTGGCTGAGAGGAACCACAGGTGCATTGATGACTGACAATGTTGCGATAACCGCATCCTTTGATTTGAGCATTCGCTGGATCATATGGAATGTAGAATTCCAGCGGGTGACACACTCCTGTTTGAGCTTAAGCTCTACCATAGACATCTGTCGCTGGGTGGATTTAAGCTTTTGGGTGGCTGCTGTGCTTCGGTGGAAAAATTCCACTATTGCCTTCACTTTGTCCACAGTGGGCTTCATAGCCCTCAGAGCATTTCTCACAAATAGATTAATGGTGTGTGCTAGGCATGGATGGTGTGTCCCTTTCAACAGCTGGATGGCTCTCGTAATGTTGGCTGCATTGTCTGTGACGCAGCATACAACTTTGTGTTCCACCCCCCACTCTCTTGCCACTCGGAGGAGCTCTTCAGCCAAGTTTTCAGAGGTGTGTCTGTCACTAAACTCAAAGCAGTCTAGCAGAGATGACACCATACTGTAGTTTTCAATGAAGTGGCAGGTGACAAACATAAAAGATGTGGTGGCGCGGGATGTCCAGCAGTCAGTGGTCAAGCATACAGCTGAGGCTCTCTTCACTCTTTCTTGCAAAGATGCCCTTGCTGCATCATATAGGCCTGGGATTATTTTTTGTGACAGGGTTTTTCGGCTGGGGATGACATACATGGGATTGAGGGCATGGCTGTAACTCCTAAATCCGACATCCTCTACAATTGAAAAGGGCTGGAAATCACGTGCCACCATCTTGGCAAGCTCCTCGTCAATTGCATTCTGTCTTGCTGGAGTTTCTGCAGGAATTGCTTGATTGAGCTGTGGGTTGTAGATGCAGGAGGGTGGGATCCAGGCTGGGATGTAGGAATGGGGGCAGACGTTGTGGCAGCTGAAGAAGCAGTTAGAGTTGATATTATTGCACCTGAAGAAGTAGTTGCAGTTGATGCACTTGCACTGTCAGAAGGTTCTCTTTCTGGTCTCGACTCCTCCAGCAATACTGATGAGTGTGATGTCCTCATGTGCCTGTGCAAGTTGTTTGTCGAGCCTGCTCTATATGAAATGCTGACTTTGCACAATCTTGCTACGTTTTCTGTCACTCATTTTCACACCTAGGCCTATTGTGTTCTCACACAGACTCACCTTCTTTCTGCCGTGCTTCTTGACCGCTGTATGTGAGTGTCTGTATTAACACCTGCCCACGAACGCAATACAGCGTGGCCACTTGCCTGCCGTTTCCACAAAAAAGTGGAGATAAACTTTTTTTTCAGTGTTTCCCCGTTACCTTATTAATTGAAAGCTGCGTGTGATTGATCAGATGTGTGGAGCACACGCTTGACATGCGGGCAGTGGAGACATTAAGGCACCGATTGAGGAAAAACTCTCCGCTCTGTAGCGCTGGCAGAAGCAGAGCAAGACGCGCAAGGAGAGGAGGAGGGGAGAGACAGGAGGCACCGAAGGACAAAAAAACGACGTTGGAAAAAAAACTCTCGGCTCTGTGGCACTTGCAGAGCACAAGCGCAGCGACAGGGAGGCGGAGAGACAGCGAGATACTGAAGGAAAAAAACGGCTCCCAAATAGGATCTTAAATGGGAGCCGGTTCCAATCGTTCACTTCAAAGAGCCGACTCTTAGAGCCGGATCATTTGCGAACGACACATCACTAAAAGAGAGGGCTGTAAGCGGCTGCCTGGACGGTTCACCATTTGCACGACCCTCGCTCTCAGCCGGATCTGCTGTCGGCCTGTTCCTACGCCCACCTGCTCGCACCAGAGATCCACAACTTTCGCTAGAGGTCCTGAATACTGTGCTTGTGTAACCCACTCAAAATATTAATCATCAAATAAGTTGTAATCCACTCTAAAAAAAAAATAACCTCCTCAGAAAATGATAGTAAACTACATTAATTAAAAAGAAAAGAAATAGATGAATAATAATTATAAATAAATAAATAAAGGAAAAGATTATGGGGGTAGTTTACGCTGCTGCGCATGCTCAGTGAGTCCGGGGTGAACCCAGCAGATTGGAGGGAGAGGAGAGAGCTCGTCAGCCAAAACACAGGTTTCATCCACATAACCTCACTAATACCCTGATTTTATGCTAGGAAAGCAGGTTAAAGCATATTTGGTACAGTATTTTGGAGGTTCTGTAACTTTTAAACGGTGCTGTTATGCTGTTTTATCAAGGTTTCTAGCGGCAGTGCGGGCTGCTGCTTCGCTGGCTGTAGGCTAAGCTGCTAACAGACATGTTGGTAATTTGTGCAGAAGTTACGTGTTAATGTTAATAATGCAGTGTTAGTCGTAAAATAATGAATATTTCTTGGTTATTGCTCATGCATATATCTGAGATGTGTGTATTTTTTTGGAGAATTTGGTAAATAAGCACACTACAGGGTAAGCTAGCGGTGTTTTTCTTTTGTATTTGTTCATATCGCTTTATGCTGTTAACAGTTAAGAGTCTGTACTGTACGATTTACTGTACTAATGAGTGATTTAGCTGTGCGTTGGTTAAGTAGTGTAAAGCAGTTCGGCCGTAAAGTTTTACGCTGCTGCGCATGCTCAGTGAGTCCGGGGTGAAGCCAGCAGATTGGAGGGAGAGGAGAGAGCTCGTCAGCCAAAACACAGGTTTCATCCTCATAACCTCACTAATACCCTGATTTTATGCTAGATGGGAGAGATCTTGCTCTGTGGGACTGCTCTGCTGTGCCCTATGATGCTGACCGACTGCTGATGCCATGCAAACGGACCCGAGAGGATTTGTTGCTGCTGTGTTTTTTATAAGGATCCTAGTAAGAGCGCGCGCGTTTCACATTCTTACACATTTTTTTTCTTCAAGATTTTTTTTACCTGCAGGTGAATTTTTTTTTTGAACAGAAAGGCCTAAAGACAATTTTTTTTTGTATTTCAGCACAAAAGGACTGCATTAAGGTGAACCCCACCCACATTGACGTTCAGTTCTTTGCATTGGTACATTTACAGTAAAAACAAAAGTTCCTACCACGGTGTGCTTGGGCCTGATATTTCTTTATTCAGACTCTGTGGTAGTACATTGCTATCGGACCCACATAAAACAAGTTCCTCGTTAATCCCTTATTGTACATACAAGGTGGTTTAGACCTTGTGTACTAGGTTACACTTGCACCCCAGAAAGTTTTGTGTTGCTTACATTAAGTAAGTGAAGTGGTTATAAATGTTTTGAGCCTCAACGCGCTACGAGCTGCGATCCAGGCCTGAAACGTTTTTCAAATTCAGCTCTTCTAATTCATACAATTGTCACAGTACAAGTTGGCTACGACATAAAACTTATTGTTTTGGTTCTCTGTGTTCTCATTTGATCTAGCTTTTGTTTTAGATACAGCTATAGCACCACTAAATACAAAATCTCCTTTTAGTACTTTACTACTCCATTTTATATGTTGTGTTCATATAGGTCTTCAGACTAAGGAATATTATATGAAGCACTAAAACTTTATTGGGGTGGGAGAGAAAAGGGAGACATCCGGTGGCGTTTTGAGTTGAATTTCATTAGAGCCTACTAAGTCCATTTCATTTCGTTTACATCAAACAAATTGTAACATATCGTGTTCATCACCCCTAGTAAATGGGACCCAGGGCGCTGCCTTTATTTCACAGAGAGTTAGGCAGGGTGTTACATATATATGAACCGTATGGGTTAAGAATGGGATTCCACTCAAGTTCATATGTGTGTGATGGCAGACGAGGGAATACTTCTGGAAATATAATGTACTTGTCAATGGTCTAAACTCTGAAAAGGTTGTCTTGATATGTTATCAAAGTTATACACTATGAATTAAAAGAAGAAAAAGATAGGTTTTAGGTTATACACAACAATAAAATTAATAAACTAAGTAGTATTGCTTACAGATTATATAAATTTTGACAATTAAGCTGACAATGCATCAAGTTTCCCTGGGTTCTTCAAAAGGACATGTCCTTATGGTGCTGCTGTGTTGTGCCTCATTATCACCATTTGGGGTTGATGTAGCTCCACATCTGAATTGTCAATAAAATCTAAGAAGGATAACTTTGTTATAGATTCTCAATACAACCTCGTTTTTGGTGTCTCCAGGCTTTTTGAAATGAACCCCTTTGAATGGTGGCAGTTCTGCATTGGTGCATTTTAATTTGCAAGTTTAGTTAAAAGTTTGGTGAGGCCTGTAGCTGCATCCAGGAAAGGGTTTGTAGCTGCATCCAGGAAAGGGTTTGTAGCTGCATCCAGGCGAGGGTTTGTAGCTGCATCCAGGCGAGGGTTTGTAGCTGCATCCAGGCGAGGGTTTGTAGCTGCACCCAGGCGAGGGTTTGTAGCTGCACCCAGGCGAGGGTTTATAGCTGCATCCAGGCGAGGGTTTGTAGCTGCATACAGGAAAGGGTTTGTAGCTGCATCCAGGCGAGGGTTAGTAGCTGCATCCAGGCGAGGGTTTGTAGCTGCATCCAGGCGAGGGTTTGTAGCTGCACCCAGGCGAGGGTTTGTAGCTGCACCCAGGCGAGGGTTTATAGCTGCATCCAGGCGAGGGTTTGTAGCTGCATACAGGAAAGGGTTTGTAGCTGCATCCAGGCGAGGGTTTGTAGCTGCACCCAGGCGAGAGTTTGTAGCTGCACCCAGGCGAGGGTTTATAGCTGCATCCAGGCGAGGGTTTGTAGCTGCACACAGGAAAGGGTTAGTAGCTGCATCCAGGCGAGGGTTTGTAGCTGCATCCAGGAAAGGGTTTGTAGCTGCATCCAGGAAAGGGTTTGTAGCTGCATCCAGGTGAGGGTTTGTAGCTGCATCCAGGCGAGGGTTTGTAGCTGCATCCAGGCGAGGGTTTGTAGCTGCATCCAGGCGAGGGTTTGTAGCTGCACCCAGGCGAGGGTTTGTAGCTGCACCCAGGCGAGAGTTTGTAGCTGCACCCAGGCGAGGGTTTGTAGCTGCATCCAGGCGAGGGTTTGTAGCTGCATCCAGGCGAGGGTTTGTAGCTGCACCCAGGCGAGGGTTTGTAGCTGCATCCAGGCGAGGGTTTGTAGCTGCATCCAGGCGAGGGTTTGTAGCTGCACCCAGGAAAGGGTTTGTAGCTGCATCCAGGAAAGGGTTTGTAGCTGCATCCAGGAAAGGGTTTGTAGCTGCATCCAGGCGAGGGTTTGTAGCTGCATCCAGGAAAGGGTTTGTAGCTGCATCCAGGAAAGGGTTTGTAGCTGCATCCAGGCGAGGGTTTGTAGCTGCATCCAGGCGAGGGTTTGTAGCTGCATCCAGGCGAGGGTTTGTAGCTGCACCCAGGCGAGGGTTTGTAGCTGCACCCAGGCGAGGGTTTATAGCTGCATCCAGGCGAGGGTTTGTAGCTGCATACAGGAAAGGGTTTGTAGCTGCATCCAGGCGAGGGTTAGTAGCTGCATCCAGGCGAGGGTTAGTAGCTGCATCCAGGAAAGGGTTTGTAGCTGCATCCAGGAAAGGGTTTGTAGCTGCATCCAGGTGAGGGTTTGTAGCTGCATCCAGGCGAGGGTTTGTAGCTGCATCCAGGCGAGGGTTTGTAGCTGCATCCAGGCGAGGGTTTGTAGCTGCACCCAGGCGAGGGTTTGTAGCTGCATCCAGGCGAGGGTTTGTAGCTGCATCCAGGCGAGAGTTTGTAGCTGCACCCAGGCGAGGGTTTGTAGCTGCACCCAGGCGAGGGTTTATAGCTGCATCCAGGCGAGGGTTTGTAGCTGCATACAGGAAAGGGTTTGTAGCTGCATCCAGGCGAGGGTTAGTAGCTGCATCCAGGCGAGGGTTTGTAGCTGCATCCAGGAAAGGGTTTGTAGCTGCATCCAGGAAAGGGTTTGTAGCTGCATCCAGGTGAGGGTTTGTAGCTGCATCCAGGCGAGGGTTTGTAGCTGCATCCAGGCGAGGGTTTGTAGCTGCATCCAGGCGAGGGTTTGTAGCTGCACCCAGGCGAGGGTTTGTAGCTGCACCCAGGCGAGAGTTTGTAGCTGCACCCAGGCGAGGGTTTGTAGCTGCATACAGGAAAGGGTTAGTAGCTGCATACAGGAAAGGGTTAGTAGCTGCATCCAGGCGAGGGTTTGTAGCTGCATCCAGGAAAGGGTTTGTAGCTGCATCCAGGAAAGGGTTTGTAGCTGCATCCAGGTGAGGGTTTGTAGCTGCATCCAGGCGAGGGTTTGTAGCTGCATCCAGGCGAGGGTTTGTAGCTGCATCCAGGCGAGGGTTTGTAGCTGCACCCAGGCGAGGGTTTGTAGCTGCACCCAGGCGAGAGTTTGTAGCTGCACCCAGGCGAGGGTTTATAGCTGCATCCAGGCGAGGGTTTGTAGCTGCATACAGGAAAGGGTTAGTAGCTGCATACAGGAAAGGGTTAGTAGCTGCATCCAGGCGAGGGTTTGTAGCTGCATCCAGGAAAGGGTTTGTAGCTGCATCCAGGAAAGGGTTTGTAGCTGCATCCAGGTGAGGGTTTGTAGCTGCACCCAGGCGAGGGTTTGTAGCTGCATCCAGGCGAGGGTTTGTAGCTGCACCCAGGCGAGGGTTTGTAGCTGCACCCAGGCGAGGGTTTGTAGCTGCATCCAGGCGAGGGTTTATAGCTGCATCCAGGCGAGGGTTTATAGCTGCATCCAGGCGAGGGTTTGTAGCTGCATCCAGGCGAGGGTTTGTAGCTGCATCCAGGAAAGGGTTTGTAGCTGCATCCAGGAAAGGGTTTGTAGCTGCATCCAGGAAAGGGTTTGTAGCTGCATCCAGGAAAGGGTTTGTAGCTGCATCCAGGCGAGGGTTTGTAGCTGCATCCAGGCGAGGGTTTGTAGCTGCATCCAGGCGAGGGTTTGTAGCTGCACCCAGGCGAGGGTTTGTAGCTGCATCCAGGCGAGGGTTTGTAGCTGCACCCAGGCGAGGGTTTGTAGCTGCATCCAGGCGAGGGTTTGTAGCTGCATCCAGGCGAGGGTTTGTAGCTGCACCCAGGCGAGGGTTTGTAGCTGCATCCAGGCGAGGGTTTATAGCTGCATCCAGGCGAGGGTTTATAGCTGCATCCAGGCGAGGGTTTATAGCTGCATCCAGGCGAGGGTTTGTAGCTGCATCCAGGCGAGGGTTTGTAGCTGCATCCAGGCGAGGGTTTGTAGCTGCATCCAGGCGAGGGTTTGTAGCTGCATCCAGGCGAGGGTTTGTAGCTGCATCCAGGCGAGGGTTTGTAGCTGCATCCAGGCGAGGGTTTGTAGCTGCCTGGTATACCTTATGGAGCAAAGGGGATTTGCTAACCTCCAACAGTGTCTTTACTTTGAAGAGCTTAATAACAATAAGTGATTGAATTTTAGAGCATGTTCCATATAAAGAACATGAAGAAATTAGGTGTGTGTTCTGTTTCTTTCTCTCTTAGGTCATTAATGAAGGCATGACACTATGAATTGAAAATGATTTATTATTATTATTATTATTATTATTATTATTATTATTATTATTATGGGCTCCATGTTCCCCTTGCTGTGCTGTTTTTTATGGGAGGTTTCCAATGAACACTGTATTACTGTTTATTTGAATACAGACATTTCTACCTTACAGCTCCACCAAACAGAGTTATTACAGTTATTCCACCAACAAACATTAACATCTACTGAGTCTCATATTTACTCTTAAAAAAGATGCTACTTCAAGGATTCTTTGACGATTTGTCAACGAATGACATATGACAAACTGCATGAATCCACAGATCCAGACTGGCTTGTGGGAACAGTTCAAGCTGGTGGAGGTGGGGTAATGGTTTATAGACACAATTGTATATAGCGTGTATATAGGTTGTGTATAGCGTAGTGGGTAGAACCTTCATGCTGTAGGCTGGGGGTCAATCCCCGCCTGGGTAAACACCCTATATTATACTATACTATACTATACACTCTATACTATACCAAGAGTCTTTGGGCAAGACTCCCAACACTGCCTTCACCTACCTGTGTAAAAATGAGCAAATTGTGAGTCATTCTGGATAGGAGCGTCTGCCAAATGCTATGATAGGTCTAGTGTGATAATACACCACTGCATCCACTGAACATAAGAATAAGTTCAGTGAACTTCAATGATCTTTACAGTCCCCAGATCTGAATCCAGCAGAGTGCTGTTCAGACGTGGCAGAACAGGAGATTCACAGCAATGTTCATCTGATGAGACTGTGACACATACATTAGAGAAAAATCTGTATTTCCTGATAAGATTGATTTTGTTTTTTATTTAAATAAAAGTTATAAGTCTGTTAATATTTAAAAAGAAAAACCAAAAGTATCAGAAATGAAGACGTCTTTACAGTCTGTTTTGCTCTGGTTTATTAAGGAGGCCGATATTTGAGGAGGGCACGGTACGGAGGAGCCTGCAGAGAAAGTTCTACTGTGTATAAATCCTCAGGAAAACTGCACTGACATCAAAACACTTTATGGAGCTTTGAGAAGTTCAGTAGATCTGTTTATTTCTTTTGTAGAGCTTAATTTGACATTTAATACAGCTTCATTGAAACTTGAGCGTTTCATGCTTTAAACAGACTGAAATAAAAACAGACAACATGAACACAGAGCTCATGCTAACACACACATTTCCTCGATTTGGTTATTGTTTCCAACTGAACTTAAAAGTCAGCTCAAGCTTATTAATTAAACACTTAGATTTGAGAGTTTAGATGTTTAAAATGTTATTTTAATGGGATTTGGAGTAAATTTATAATAACTTTAAGCATTTACACAAATCAAAAAGACGCAGAGCTTCATCTTCATATAAAAGACTGAGATTCCCACATCAAGGTCATCAAACTGAAGCTGATATTTTGAGCTTTATGATCATTTCAGTTCATTAAAAGGAGATCTGTGATAAACAGTGTTATAACACTGTTCAACTGACTTAGAGTTCTCCAAAATGAGTGAATCAAAAATCGTCTATTAATTTATTAGCTTGTTAATTAATTCATTAATTACATAATGTTATAAAGAGTTTAAGACTCTATTTATGCTCTGAAACATTTCAAGTGACAGATTTGTTTCTGACAAGAATGTTTTATTAAAGAAGTTCACCTTATTTCTGAAGTTTAACAGGTGTGATGATCAGCGGTGCTGAGTTTTTACCTCCTTCACTGAGACAGGGACTAAAGTATGGATAGAGTTTCTCAGTGAAAGACTGACCAGTGAAAGAGTAGATATGAGATCTGGACTCAACACCATAGAAGGAGACCAGACCCTCCTCATAGTCCACAAACACCCCCACCTTCTGGGGAACCTGTTTCAGGGAGAGGCGGACAGAAGAAGAGTCCAGAGCTTTATATTCAGTCTCATTTCTCAGAAATAGAGTCCAGTATCCTTTCTTAGGACTTGGTATAATCTGTCCCTTCCTGCTACTGGACTCTGTGGTCACTCCTAAATCACAGTTAGTCTTCCCGCTGACCTGAACCTCATAGTAAAATCTCCCTGAGCAGAACCCCTCCTTTCCCAGCACACAGACACAATAATCAAACCTCTCTGGTTTATCGGGGAGATTCTGTCATTTGTCTCCATATCTCACTTGTTTCCCGTCATCAGACAGGATGAGATCAGGATGAGCTGAATCAGGATCCAGAGTCACGTCCACTGAGAGAGAAACACACAGTTTAACCCATTTTAACACTAACCATACTCACACTAATGCAGACTCATATATTTTACTCAATAATATTATGTATCAGTGAGAATCCACACACCTGCATATTGTTGAATTCTCTGCATTTCTGTGTTAGAAGAATAAAGGATGACATCATTTGTTATTAGAATCTATATTGAGCTAAATTAAATGCCTCATTAGTATCGACTACAAGCCAGCATTTCATATTAACACTAAGTGACAGTGCAGTGATGTCATGGATGGGAATTTTAAAAGATTAAAAATCTAATAATTAAATATTTAAATGCCTGATTTACACAAACATTCATTTCTGGTATTTGTATCTTGATGAAGTCCTGAATTTTTCTTCCTACCAATATTTTTTTTCTGCTGAACATCAAAATGTTTTAATAACCAGTAAAGACTTACTGATCTCAGGAATCTTCTTCATCTCCTTACTGAGCTCTTCCTGAAGCCGAGTCAGAGCTCTCCTCAGAGTCTCCACCCTCAGATGAGAGTTAATCCTGACCTCAGTCCAGTTCTTGGTGGGTGGAGGGCTGCAGAGGGACGGGTAAACCTACAGTCCAGCAGGAGAGAGGAGAAACCCCTCAGGATGGGCAGCGCTGTCCTGTGATGGACTGCATTACTATGGAGAAATAGAGGGACTCTGACCTGTAGGAGGTGGAGGTGGTCCTCAGTGTGGGAGAGCTGCTCCAGCTCAGTGTCTCTCCTCTTTAGCTCACTGAATTCCTGCTCCAGCTCTTTAATGAACTCTTCAGCCTGCCTCTCTGCTGCTTTCTGCTTCTCCTCCATCACCTCAAGCAGCTCTGCCTGGCTTCTCTCAATGCAGCGCAGCAGAGCTCTGAAGACCTCCACACTGTCTGCTTTCTCCTTCTCTGAGCTTTTCTAACAGGAGACAATAATGACATTGTTAATAAAGCAGCTTTTGTACATTAAATGTATTCAATTTACTTTACATTATATGAATCGGCCTAAAACAGTAATAGAGAACAATAAAGAACATAAACACTTACAGAAAGAGATAAATGAGAGTAAAACTGGGAATTTAATAAAAAAGTCATTACTGAAATTAAAACATGGCAATAAAAGAAATGAAAGAAAACAGAACCATTAGTTGACTTCTAAGTATTCAAGCATTCAAAAGGACAAACACTGATACTGTAGCGTGTTTGAGAGACGTTTCTGTCATGATAGGTTTTGGTTTTGTGTTTCCTGGCATTTATTCACTGAGTTCAATTTGATTAAGGACTCTTATTGATGTTGGGCAGAGCTAGGAAACCCCCCGGAGGGTGTATGTGTGGGCCGAGGGGGAAAGAAGCAGATGTGAGCTGGTGCAGAGAACGGAATGTTAGGCAGACGAAAGCTTCACTGATGTCTGGCGTTGCTGAGGCCACCAACAGCTAGAAAGTAAAGCACCATGACTGGTGTGTCTGTTTTAACAGCAGTGAACACTACAATACTCTGTGATTATCACCAGTGGTGGACAGTAATGAAACAAATGTAATTAGTTTCTGTACTTTAGTATTTTTGGTGTATCTGTACTGAAGTTTCTCCATTACTGGGCGACTTTTTCCTTTCACTCCACTACATTTCAGAGTCTAATATCCGACTTTTTCCTCCTACATTTTGAGAAATCTGTCGTTCCTTTTGGTTTCTGTGTATAAAAACGTAACATGTCAAAACGAAAGAAGCGCAAAGCCAGAGCACCAATCAGGGCCCAGCGGTCACTTTGTTTAGAGCTTATTTTGACCTGTTGGTCATACCGACCCAGTGCAGCATGCGGTTCAACGTCAGCGCAGCAGCGTAAAACTTTGGGAGAGTCTGTTCAACATAAATGATGAACTAACCTAACTTTGTGTAAATAGAGCACAATATAGAAATATGTCCACATATGCAGTCGAGACTGACGCGGCTTTTTTCTCAATTTCTACAAACACCATTTCATTTTATAGTAAATTAGTTTGGGCTGGTTTATGTTTATGAACAGAGGCCTACAGATCAACATAGTAAAGGAGCTCATCTGTGATCCTGTGTAAGCTCATATTTAAGACCTGATATAAATTCAGCTGAGACTCACTTTATTGAGCTCTACAGACTGTTTGATGTCCTCAATCTTCTTCAGTTGGATCATCTGCTGAACTGAACATCTGCCTGTGTCTTTCCCAGCTGAGTCTATAAAAAAGGACAAAATATAACAAAACCACTCTTTCATTTAAACCCTAACACAACAGAACAGAGGGAACATTTCTCTAAATGTTCCTCACCTTCTTCTCTCCACTCTCCTCCTCTATAGGACCTCTATGCAGAACTGACACACACACGTCTGGTCGTCTCTACAGAAGAGCTCCAGGGGTCTCTCATGTTTCTGGCAGATGTAGTTCTCCAGGTTCTCCACAGGGTCCATCAGCTTGTGTTTCTTTAATACAGTGACTCTCTGATGAGGTTCCAGATGAGTCTTGCAGTAAGAGGCCATACAGGTCAGGCAGGACTTCAGAGCTGCACTTCTCTTTTCACAGCAGACATCGCAAAGCACCTGGCAGGTTTCTCTGGAGCTCTGCTGGATTTGACCTGAACTGACTTCTTGAACTGAGCAGCCAGTCCAGAGATGAACGTGTTCACACGCAGCTCAGGCCTTTTGGACAGAAATGATCTGAACAGCTGGATGTGTTTTCAGTAACAGACAGTAAGAAACTTAGACTCATTACCACTTTCACTTTCTCTCCTTTGGTCTGCTTTTCTGCTTCTTCTTCTTCTTTCCTGGCGGGAGAACCTTCAGACTGGAACCTGTGTCCTGCTGGAAGAACTGGATTCTGTTTATGAAGCTCCCTTTACTTTCGTTTTCGTTTCGGAGAGGAAATAGTGCTGGAAATCCCTACTTAAGTAAAAACACAGTCACTGAAGTGATAATTTACTTCATGATTTAGTTCAGTACAAGTGAAAATAATAATAAAGGACATTATAAAGTAAATAAGTAAGGAAAGTCAGAGTAAATAAGCAGTTTCTTGGAAAACTACTTGAATAATAGAGTTAATCTTTTTAGATTTTTAATCACAACCTGGAATATTTCTGAGTCGTCTCGGCTACATCCGAGAAAATAATGTGTACCATCAAAACTAAAGCAAGACATGATATAAACATGAGAAACCAGTTCTGAGCGCTGAGAGAGATCTCAGTACACTCTGCTAGTGACAGTTACAGTCTCTCTGTGAACTGCATCAGGAACCAGGGTTACATTAAACTACATGCTTTTCATGGTCGGGTGATTATATGAGGCGTCCGAGTTTTTCTGCTTCAATAGTTTGGAATCTCTTAAATGACTTTAAGAGACAAAATAACAGGTTTATTACTCAAACAATGATAATGTGATTACGAATGACAGCCCTGCTGCCCATCAGCTCTCTGACCGTCAGCTTCCACTAACAGGTGTGAACGTCTACACACAGTCACATTCACAGGCTTCAATCCGGACGAATTCACTGATACCTGTATGGAATATTTCTACCATTAACATCAATACCATTAAAAGCAGGTACCACTTCTGGCCAGACCAATATGACTGATGACCCCTTGTCCACCCCAGCAGTGCATGTTACTCTTTCACTGTCACTGGAAAGAAGTCTGATATGGACGTTTGTTCCACCACGGCCACTGAGTGTTCACGGCCTGTGCTGCTCTGTTTGGATTGACCAGCATTCTTTCCCACTGGCTTCATCCCCAACAAACAAGCCTCAGCCAAATGTCCTGGCCAGCCGCACATCCAGCCCTGGTGATAGTCTTGTGCGACAGTTCGGTATGGGCAGTGGACAAGCCCATAGGCAGATGTTCTGGTCAGCTGCATGTCCAGCAACAGCAATAGCCCCTTTGTCACTCTCTGTTTGGCCGTGGTTGCGGCCAGAGCTCGGATCATTTCTGTCATCACCTCTGCCTACACTCAGCTCTGCCTGCAGGACTGACGGCCACATGCTGCTCTCCTGGGTGGAATGACTCGCCCCTGGAGGCTGTGGTGTTCCTGAAAGACGCAAACTCAACGCCGACTTCCTCAGTTGTCTTATCAATAGCGGTGCAATGATTATTCGACTTTGTCGCCTAAAATCGATGACCAAATTAATTGGCAAATAATTTAGTAGTCGATCGGTTGGTGGCGTCATTACGTGTCTTTCTCGTGTTCACCAGGAACGTTTTGACATTACTGCTCACTGGTGAGTTAACACCAGTGTGACTGCAGCCTCAAGAACAAAATCCTCAAACATGCAGGAGCTAAACCCAGAAGAAAAAGGTGGTCAGTTGTGCTATGTGTAAAGGTCAGCTAAGAACAGCTCATCTAGTTTGTACTGCAGTCCGCTCAAAGTTTCGTTACACGCTTCCACAGCGTAAGACTAATGTGGTTTCTTTAGTAGCGATGCTGTAAAGGTGTAGGAACAAACTCTTCGGTGACACTCGTCTCTTGTATATAAAGATGTTTATTAGCATTGAGAGGTCGAAGTCACAGACAAGCCTTTGCAAATCAGCTTGGAGAGAAGAGCCAAATTCCTCTCTGACATACATTCCCAACTCAGGGTTTTTATATGTTGGTGTGGACATATAGTCCACATCTGGTTTCTATTAAGATAGCCTCTGCAATGTATGGGTCTTCTTCAAGCAAAATACCTTTTCCCCAGAGTAGCCTTCATCACCTAATACCATATATGGCTTGTTTACATTCAGGGGGCCTCTTTCCTGGCCAATGGACCCTGGATCTCAAATCCACTGGTACCTTGAGATCCTGCTCCCATTTCAGTCTGGGGCCCACAGAATAAACTCCAACCAGGATCTTACACAGTATAATAACCAATATGATAGAAATTAATGTTATGACTATAGAATTAATAAGATCAAATTCACCACACTAGTTCAACCATAATAATGGATAGTCTTTAGTAAGTCTGGGGTTTTAAGGGGTAAAATGGACACAATGACACAAAAGGTCAGCTGTCAATGTGCTGCGTGCTGCGCACACACGACACGCTGACATGACTTGTACAGACTGACTAGACTGATTTACATATCTCGCGCTGCGTGCACATGGAACTCAGGGCTGCGTCACACATGCGCAGTATGCAATATTATGCACTTGAACATTTACTCTACATGACATCTCCCCCCCCTTTTCAAGTATAGTAGGCGTACACTATACAAACATTAACTGTTGGCATAACTTATAACTATACATGTACAGCCACTTATCTCAGTTATCACTTGTAAACAAAATCTTCCATATACCCAACAAAACACATTCTTACAAAGTTTCTTTTTGTTTTTTTTTTTACAACAGTAACTAAGGGTGTGGGTAGACTACCACAGTCCCTTGAGATGAGGACGGATTTATTCTGCCCTTTTTGTCCATCATCTCAACTAACTTGCATACCTGGGGTTTGGTTTAACAGTCCGACCAAACCTGGTGACAACTGGAGTTGGGTGTTCAGGGGAACCAGGGGTATCAGCAGGAGCACTGGCGGTGGTTAAGCCCTGCTCAGCTGGCTCACGCTGTCCATCTTGATCCAATGGCTGAGGAACATCCATCTTTCGCGGTGATGACAGCTCCTGGTTGGCCAGCCGGATGTGGTGCCGGTTCTGTCGCGGTATGTCGCCTCGCTCCGTCTCCAGTGTAAAGGAACGCGGCGCAGTCTCCTGGCGCTGCACAGTTGCTGGTGTTGTCCAAGCCTTTTCTCCGTCGATCTTCAATCTGACTTTATCGCCAATGGAGAGTGATGGTAGAGGCTTGGCAGAGTACCTGCGGTTGTAGTACTTCTCATAGGACTGTTTTGCTTTCGCGTCATTTTTCTTGACGGTCTCTAGATTTGGCCACATTGGCCGCAGGCTCTCTTTGAGTACAGGGAGTGTTGTACGGATTTCTCGACCCATTAGCAACTTGGCCAGACTTTGCCTAGTTGGCTCTGTTGGTGTTGAGCGGTAGCTCAGAAGAGCTAGATGAGGGTTGTCTTGCTTGAGAATCCACTTCGCCGTCTTCACAGCTCGTTCGGCCGTGCCGTTGGATTGTGGGAAATGAGGGCTTGAAGTAATGTGCTGGAAGTCGTACTCAGCTGTAAAATTTCTGAACTGTTCGGCTGAGAACTGAGGGCCGTTATCTGTCATGAGCTCCTCTGGAATCCCGTAGCGTGTGAAGATGCTTTTCAACTTCTGTATGATGGTTTCTGAGTTTGTTTTTGGTAAGTGTAGGATCTCGAGCCATCTGGAGAAGTAGTCGATCACGATTAAGTAGTCAGAGATCAACGGTTCTCTGCTTTGGCTCGGTCTGTAGATGTTGCAATGTTTACATGACGTCACAAGCTTCTTCACGTCACTGGCGATGCCCGGCCACCACACAGCGCCATTGTACCGTTCTCGGCACTTGGTAAGGCCTTGGTGGCCCTCGTGAATCTTCTGCAACATGTAGTCTCTCATACTGCTAGGAATCACGATCTGCTTGCCGCGTCGCAGCAATCCATTGGTCTCACTGAGTAAGCCACGCTCTTTGAAGTAGGCGCTTGCTCTGACAGCTACGCTCTTCATGTATTCCGGCAACCCCTTTTGGACGTACTTGAGGACAGCCTGGAGCTCAGCATCTGTTCTTGTCTGGTCTTTTATCTGCTCGACGATCGGCTTCCTCACTCTCAGGTCGTCCTCCACTGAGTCCACGTACGCTTTCACCTCCGCTTCTAGGTCACCTGGATTGGTGTCCGCCATGGGTTGCCTAGATAGGGCGTCTGCGACGACTAAGTGTTTGCCTGGAACATATTCTGCGACTGGGTTAAACTTCATTAACCTGATAAGCAGGCGCTGACAATGAATTGGTGTGGTGTCGAGGTCTTTTGAGTTGATTAGAGTTACCAGTGGCTTGTGGTCTGTAAGCAGCTTGTATCTCTCTAAGCCACAAAGATACTGGTAGAAACGCTCAGAGGCCCACACTCCTGCAAGGCACTCTTTTTCGATCTGAGCATATCTCTTCTCAGTATCCGTCAACGTACACGAACAGAACGCAACAGGTTTCAGGACTCCATCATGGCTCTGCAGGAGGACTCCTCCGAGCCCGTAACTGCTTGCATCTGCACTGACAACGGTTGGCTTCGCCGGATCAAAGAACTCCAAGACTGGTGCTGATGAAATTAGCTGTTTCACTTCTGCGAATGCTCTGTCTTGCTGTGGACCCCAGCACCAATCATGCTCAGTCTTGAGTAGCTCGTTGAGCGGCTGTAACACCGTGGAGAGGTTTGGTAGGTAACGGCCTATGTAGTTCACCATACCAAGTAGCCGTCTCAGCTGACTCACGCTCTGAGGTGGTTCCATTGTTGTTATGGCTTTGACCCTCTCTTGATTAGGGGCTATGCCGTCCTTGGTCACGACCTGTCCCAGGAAGTTCAGCTCTGGTTGGCTAAGCCTGCATTTGTCTTTGTTGAGTCGTAGACCTGCGGCGGTGATGGTCTCCATGACTTGCTTTAGCCTCTGGTCGTGTATTTCCTGTGTTTCTCCAAAAACCAAAATGTCGTCCATGTATACGACTGTCCCCTCGTGCCCATGCAGTAGCTCAGACATCTTTCGCTGAAAGATCTCGGGCGCCGATGTTATCCCAAACGGTAGCCGCTTAAAACAGTATCTGCCTAGGGGCGTGATGAAGGTGGTCAGACGTGCACTGTTCTCTTCTAGAGGAATTTGCCAGAATCCGCTCTCGGCGTCTAGGCTGGAGAACACAGTACTCTTTGCTAGCTTGGGCATGATGTCATTCAACGTAGGTAAGATAAACTTTTCACATTTTACATTTTCATTAAGTTTTTTCAGATCCACACAAATTCTTATTTTTCCATTCTTTTTAATAACAGGTACCATGGGCGCGCACCATTCGGTCAGGTCAGTCACTTTTTCTATTATACCCATTGACTCCATTATCTTTAACTCCTCTTCGACCCTGGGGAGTAGTGGAATTGGTACTCGCCGTGGCATAGCGATGCTGTATGGCTCTGCACCTTCTTTGAGTGTGATTTTCACTGGTTCTCCTTTCAATGTGCCTGTGCCACTGAATGTGTTGATCTCATCGATGCGCTTAATTAGGCCCAGTCTGGTTGCCACTGTTCTGCTCAGGAGATTTTCCCCATTGGTTTTAACTACAACTACTCTGAAGCAGCAATTTCGTAGTTGCCCACTGATATTAGCTTTTAATTTAGCTAAGAACTGGCCCCTTGTGGCCACAGTGCCACCTGGACTCTGAAGGGTGTTTTTCACTTCACTGAGTTTAGGTTTGCTCCGTAGTGTTTCATATGTGGCTTCAGACATGATTGAGGTATCTGCACCTGAGTCGATCTTAAATGACACTGGCGTATCTGCTACGTCTAGAGTGGTGCGCCATGGTGGCTCATCCTCTGCTAGTCGTACATCTTTTTGTTTTAGCTCTACTGAGCCTAGGAACACTGTGTCATCCTCGCCAGCTTCAGTTACCTCTTGAACAACTTTTGAATAGCACACAGCCGCAAAGTGCCCAATTTTGTTACACTTCATGCATTTTTTTCCTTTCGCATTGCACTGCTCGGCCTCCATATGATTACGCCCGCATCTTGTGCACGCTCCTGTTTTCGTCTTTTTGTTTATCTTTGCCATGTTGCCGTATCTCTTACGTTCAGTTTTTCTCACTGACTTTACATTGTCCACGTGCTCTGCACCGTGCCCTCTCTCTGTATTCTGTGACTTGATCAACTCACAATGCCTGGCTGTTTCAATGGCAGTCTTCAATGTTAAATCACTTTTCATTTGCAGTCTCTGCGACACTTGTTCATCTCGAATTCCGATCACTATGCGATCCCGCATTTGTTCCTCTTTTAGTGCCCCAAAATCACAGTTTTCAGCTAGTTCATACAGTTGCCTGACGAATGCTTCCACACTCTCGCCTGGTTGTTGAACTCTTGAGTGGAACTTAGCACGCTCATAGATCACGTTTCGTTTCGGAATGAAATGTTCGTCGAATTTAGCCATTACAACATCGTACTCATCTGCATCCGTTGCATTAGTAAACGTGAAAGCCTTGAAAATGTGCTCAGCCTCCGCTCCCATGGAATAAATCAATGCATTCACCTGCACTTTTTCCTCTTCCTCTGTAAGCAGTGAAGCTATGCGATACCTGCCGAACCTTAGCTTCCAGTCAGGCCATGCTTCGGGCTTTGATAAATCAAACTGCTCCGGTTCTTCTCACTCACGTCCGACGTTTTTCATCCAGTTTTCTTCTGACACCATGTGTCGTTTACATCACCAAGTAACGCGAGGTGGACGACATTATATTTCTAATGCGTTGTTTATTGAACACACACACGACACGCTGACATGACTTGTACAGACTGAGTAGACTGATTTACATATCTCGCGCTGCGTGCACATGGAACTCAGGGCTGCGTCACACATGCGCAGTATGCAATATTATGCACTTGAACATTTACTCTACATGACAGCAGTGATGTCAGATTAATGACAATCAGCTCCTTAAAGGGCCAGGGCCCAAATTCTTATTACACATTTTATAACGTTTGAATAGCTCAGCCAGTTTGCACTGAAGTCCCTGTAGTTACTAAGGCTTATAGTTCAGTATGTGTAACACCGGTCAGCGAGGAGGCGATCGCACATGCTGAGATAAGCGACTTTTATTATGGGCAAGAGCAGGAGGGACAGATATGACAAAATGAACACAGAACCTCAAACAACAACCAAACACCACGAGAATACATCACACCCAACACGATCAAACATCCAAACATGCAAACAACAAAGACCAGCAAAGACAAGGGGCAAACACCGGGCTTAAATACAACAGGGATGATGAGGGCCAGGCGGAAAACAGGTGGCGACAATCAGGGGTGGAGTCACAAAACAAGGGGCCGGACTAGGAAACCAAAACAAAGAAAACACACGGACTAGACCAAAACAAAACACGAACACACAGACAGGACCGGGAGGGGTGTTGTTTATTCTCAGTTGTGTAGGTGGGGAGACGAAAGCTCTGTAGACACCATCTGGATTTAAACATGAACAACTTTATTTCAAATTAATAAGATAGCGCTAAAGCCCTGTGAGAGTCCTGAAGGCCAATGTGGGATCTCCTCCCTGCGTCCGGGTTGGCTCTGGTTTATATATGGTGAATGACCGCAAAAACACACATCCATACATCCCACAAGGAAACATCTGGAAAAACTTATTTCAACACAATCAGAAACCCCCGGCAAACACTGTTCTCCTAACCGTAACATGTTATTCTATACATTAGCTTCCTTCCTCTTGAAGGAAGGGGCGAAAGAGGCCCTCAACAGAACACACACACACAGAAGGATTTTAAGGGGTTAAAATAACTGCTTGTTTAAAACCTTTAACACTGATATGTAAATCAGCTCTGCTCTTATTGGCTGTCCTCTATTATGCTTCATTTAAACAGCAGTCAAGGCTCAAACACTCCTTATAAGGTGAAAGGGTGGGGCTAAACTGCTGCAGGCAAAATACCCAAAAATATGTAAAAGCACTGATTTTTTTGTGACATAAAAAACAAAGAATTCAAATCAAACTTTTTAAAGCATAGTTTCCAGGGATAGACGCTACAAACTGGACAGACAGCGTTTCCCATAAGCAGGCTCTACAGCCAAAGGTATTTTGAGAGCTACCCAAATATATTTTGTCACATTTAAATAAATTCCAAAGAGAAACTATTTGAGATTTTAATGTATAAACACAGTGTCACTGATGTAAAGCATCACTCTTTCCCCTGTGGTCATTTCCATAACTTTAACCTTCACTTTAGTAAAGTCCAAGACACATTTCTTAAATATGATACTAACAACTTCAGTGAAATTCAGTGACCTCCAGTCACCACATCTGAATCTGATAGAGCACCTTTAGGATGCGGCAGAACAGGAGAACTAGAAGACTGGAAGAACCTGGAGACTGGAAACAGGGAGGAAACTCCACAGAAAGAGTTTCTGTATTCGTCTTTTATAGATATTTTGTAGAACGTCCTAATAAGATGTGTATAACAACCTATGCTGTAGTTTAAACATGATATCATGAATAAACATGAACAATGTGAACAGTGTTTGTGCCAAAGACATGATGTCCTTGTTTTGTTTGTCTTCTTCAGTTTATTAGTGAAACATTTTAACCAGTTTTCATTTACGTTTGATTGGCATTTGAAGTGCATTTCTGAAATGTGGTCCAAACTAAAATAACCATGCATTTACAGACAAAGAGCAAATAAAAAAAGAGGTCCATTTCTCTGAGAGGCCAAAGTTCTGTGTGAGTTTTATCTATAAAAGAGCTGTGACTCCCACAGGGTTCATTAATGGCTCAACTGAAGCTGATTTTCTGAACTTTGTCATTATTTCATTTGATTAAAATGACATCTGTGATAAGCAACGTCGTATGTTGTACATCTTGCTTCCAAAAAACCCGTCCAACTTTAGTAAATTAGTCCTTTAATTTTTCACTTAGAGTTGATAAATATATTCATCACATCATTAAGTGAAGAATGAAAACACCCTCAAGTTACACCCTGAAATACATTTTAATTGATCGCTTTTTTTAATAAAAAGGTTTTATGGGAGAAAAAAGGACCTTCATTTAAGTTTAACAGGTGTGATGATCAGTGGTGCTGAGTTTTTGCCTCTATTATTGCTGCAGGGACAGAAGTATGGATAGAGTTTCTCAGTGAAAGTCTGACCAGTGAAAGAGAAGATATGAGACCTGGCCTCAACATTGTAGAAGGAGACCAGACCCTCCTCATAATCCACAAACACCCCCACCTTCTGGGGAGCCTGTTTCAGGGAGAGGCGGACAGAAGGAAAATCCAGAGCCTCATATTCGGTCTTATTCCTCAGAATCACAATCCAGTATCCATCTTCAGGACAGGCTATAATCTCTCCCTTCCTGTTACTGGACTCTGTGACCACTCCTAAATCCCAGTTAGTCTTCCCACTGACCTGAACCTCATAGTAAAAGCTCCCTGAGGAGAACCCCTTCTTTCCCAGCACACAGGGACAATAATCAAACCTCTCTGGTTTATCAGGGAGATTCTGTCGTTTGTCTCCATCTCTCACTTGTTTCCCGTCATCAGACAGGATGAGGAAGGGATTTGCTGAATCAGGATCCAGAGTCACGTCCACTGAGAGAGAAACACACAGTTTAAATCAAATGAACACTTTACAACATTAATACATAACATAGCATAATTGAGCAGACACACATACATACATATACACACAGTACTGTACGAAAGGCACCCAAGACAAATTTTAAAAATCTATTTATTTGTGTAGTTTGTGCTGAGAAAAGTGTTAATATTTGAATAAACAAAATCTATAGAATAATAATTAATAATGATTTTGTCTGTATTATGTATATATATATATATATATATATATATATATCCATACACACACACACACACACATACACACACGTGATGTCCTTAAAACAAGTCAAAATGAGGCTCAGGCTACCTCTGGCGAGCTCATGGAGGGCTGTGCGGCCCTCCAAAGAAATGCCACCCCACACCATTACTGACCCACTGCCAAACCGGTCATGCTGAAGGATGTTGCAGGCAGCAGATCGCTCTCCACGGCGTCTCCAGACTCTGTCACGTCTGTCATGTGCTCAGTGTGAACCTGCTTTCATCTGTGAAGAGCACAGGGCGCCAGTGGTGCACGGTGTTGGGCTGTGAGCACAACCCCCATCTGTGGATGTCGGGCCCTCATACCATCCTCATGGAGTCGGTTTCTAACCGTTTGTGCAGACACATGCACATTTGTGGCCTGCTGGAGGTCATTTTGCAGGGCTCTGGCAGTGCTCCTCCTGTTCCTCCTTGTACAAAGGCAGAGGTAGCGGTCCTGCTGCAGGGTTGTTGCCCTCCTACGGCCTCCTCCACGTCTCCTGGTGTACTGGCCTGTCTCCTGGTGGCGCCTCCAGCCTCTGGACACTATGCTGACAGACACAGCAAACCTTCTTGCCACAACTCACATTGATGTGCCATCCTGGATGAGCTGCACTACCTGAGCCAGCAGAAAGGTACTGAGAAGTGGTCTGTGGTCCCCACCTGCAGAACCACTCCTTTATTGAGCGTGTCTTGCTAATTGCCAATAATTTCCACCTGTTGTCTGTTCTATTTGCACAACAGCTGTGAAATTGATTGTCAATCAGTGTTGCTTCCTAAGTGGACAGTTTGATTTCACAAAAGTTTGATTTACTTGCAGTTATATTGTGTTGTTTAAGTGTTCCCTTTATTTTTTTGAGCAGTGTATATATATATATATATATATATACACACATGCAACAGCCTTGGTGCACCTTGTTGAGCTACATATGCTGTTAATAATTTGACACATCTTCTAAAGTGAACAGACTTCTGCACATTTTAATACACAATTACTGTTTATTTACTGAATTTACCAGAACAAAAAATAAAGTGCAGCCTGTGCAAAAGACATATTTTATATTTTATGTTTTAAGTTTTTAGCAATATTTTAACTCAAATACTTTGGAATTGCACTAAAATGAACAGAAGAGAGTTGTTTTAATTTGGTTCCTGGTACAGGGGGTTTATTTTATCTCTAAAACACGTCTAACATTTTTTCACTTAGAAAATGAACAAAACTTAATGTGGCCAGGGGGTGATCAGACATTTGCATACGACTGTATGATGTGATCAGTGAGAGCGGCTCACCTGCGTATTGTTGAATTCTCTTCAGTTCTGCTTGAAAAAGAAAAATGGACAAAAACCTTCACTGTTAGAATTTAAACTGGGCTTAATTAAATGACTCTTTATCATCAACAAACCAGCATTTTAATATTAACACCAAGTGATGTGCATGGATGGGAATTTTAATAGATAAATAAATCCATGATTAATTGTATGAATGTCGCATGAATCAACCATTAATTTCTGGCATGAGGATCTTAATGACTTCCTGAATTCTTCTTCCTCCAAATCCATTTCCCTTGAACATCAAAATGACTTACTGATCATTAAATACTTACTGATCTCAGGAATCTTCTCCATCTCCTTACTGAGCTCATCCTGAAGCTTTGTCAGAGTTCTCCTCAGAGTCTCCACCCTCAGATGAGAGTTAATCCTGACTTCAGTCCAGTTCTTTTTGTGTGGAGGGCTGCAGAGGGACGGGTAAACCTACAGTCCAGCAGGAGAGAGGAGAAACCCCTCAGCATGGGCAGTGCTGTCCTGTGATGGACTGCATTACTATGGAGAAACAGAGGGACGCTGACCTGTAGGAGGTGGAGGTGGTCCTCAGTGTGGGAGAGCTGCTCCAGCTCAGTGTCTCTCCTCTTTAGCTCAGTGATCTCCTGCTCCAGCTCTTTAATGAACTCTTCAGCCTGCCTCTCTGCTGCTTTCTGCTTCTCCTCCATCACCACAAGCAGCTCCGCCTGGCTTCTCTCAATGCAGCGCAGCAGAGCTCTGAAGACCTCCACACGGTCTGCCTTCTCCTTCTCTGAGCTTTTCTAACAGGAGACAATAATGACATTGTTAATAAAGCAGCTTTCGTACATTAAATGTATTCAATTTACTTTACATTATATGAATCAGCCTAAAACAGTAATAGAGAACAATAAAGAACATAAACACTTACAGAAAGAGATAAATGAGAGTAAAACTGGGAAATTTAATATAAAAGTAATTACTGAAATTAAAACATGGCAATAAAAGAAATGAAAGAAAACAGAACCATTAGTTGACTTCTAAGTATTCAAGCATTCAAAAGGACAAACATGATACTGTAGCGTGTTTGAGAGACGTTTCTGTCATGATAGGTTTTGGTTTTGTGTTTCCTGGCATTTATTCACTGAGTTCAATTTGATTAAGGACTCTTATTGATGTTGGGCGGAGCTAGGAACTCCCCGGAGGGTGTATGTGTGGGCCGAGGGGGAAAGAGGCAGATGTGAGCTGGTGCAGAGAAGGAAATGTTAGGCAGACGAAAGCTTCACTGATGTCTGGCGTTGCTGAGGCCACCAACAGCTGGAAAGTAAAGCACCATGACTGGTGTGTCTGTTTTAACAGCAGTGAACACTACAATACTCTGTGATTATCACCAGTGGTGGACAGTAATGAAACACATGTAATTAGTTTCTGTACTTTAGTATTTTGTGGTGTATCTGTACTGAAGTTTCTCCATTCTGGGCAACTTTTTCCTTTCATTCCACTACATTTCAAAGTCTAATATCCGACTTTTTCCTCCTACATTTTGAGAAATCTGTCGTTCCTTTTGGTTTCTGTGTGTATAAAAACGTAACATGTCAAAACGAAAGAAGCGCAAAGCCAGAGCACCAATCAGGGCCCAGCGGTCACTTTGTTTAGAGCTGGTTTTGACCTGTTGGTCATACCGACCCAGTGCAGCACACGGTTCAACGTCAGCGCAGCAGCGTAAAACTTTGGGAGAGTCTGTTCAACATAAATGATGAACTAACCTAACTTTGTGTAAATAGAGCACAATATAGAAATATGTCCACATATGCAGTCGTGACTGACGCGGCTTTTTTCTGAATTTCTACAAACACCATTTCATTTTATAGTAAATTAGTTTGGGCTGGTTTATGTTTATGAACAGAGGCCTACAGATCAACATAGTAAAGGAGCTCCTCTGTGATCCTGAGTTTAAAGCCAGTTTTTATTCAACTTAAACTTGGAATTAAGTTGAATTAAGTTCATTAATCTTTTAGTACTTTTACTTTGATACTTAAGTACATTTGAAGACAAATACTTTTGTACTTTTACTCAAGTGGAGGTCTAAATGGAGGAACTTCTGCTTTTACTGGAGTAAAAAGTAAAATTGTGTATCTCTACTTTAACTCCAGTACATGATTTGTTTACTTTGTCCACCTCTGCTCATCACTAGTCTGTCTGACGTCACTAGCAACATTTACCAATGCTGTACTTTACTAAGACCTGATATAAATTCAGCTGAGACTCACTTTATTGAGTTCTACAGACTGACTGATTTCCTCAATCTTCTTCAGTCGGTCCTGGATCATCTGCTGAACTTCAGCCTGTGTCTTTCCCAGCTGAGTCTATAAAAAAGCACAAAATATAACAAAACCACTCATTCCATCCATCCATCCATCCATCCATCCATCCATCCATCCAACCATCCATCCGTTATCTTCTGCTTCTCCGTGGTTCAGGTCGCGGGGGCAGCTTCCTAAGCAATGAGGCCCAGGCCTCCCTTTCCCCAGCCACTTCCACTATCTCCCCAGGGGGATTCCGCGGTGCTCCTGGGGATTATAGTCACGCCAGCAGGAGGCATCCTAACCAGATGCCTGAACCAACTCAGCTGGTTCCTCTCGATGTGGAGAAGCAGCGGCTCTACTCCGAGTCCCTCCTGGATGACCGAACTTCTCACCCTATCTCTAAGGGAGAGTCCAGAGACCCTGCAGAGGAAACTCATTTCGGCCGCTTGTATTCGCAATCTTATTCTTTCGGTCATTACCCAAAGCTCATGACCATAGTTGAGGGTGGGAACGTAGATCGACCGGTAAATCGAGAGCCTTGCCTTATGGCTCAGCTCTTTCTTTACCACAACAGACCGGTAAAGAGCCCGCATCACTGCTGACCCAGCACCAATCCGCCTGTCAATCTCCCGCTCCCTTGTACCATCACTCATGAACAAGAGCCCGAGATACTTGAACTCCTCCACTTGAGGCAAGAGCTCATCCCCAACCCAGAGAGGGCTCTCCACCCTTTTCCGCCTGAGAACCACTTATTCATTTAAACCCAAACACAACAGAACAGAGGTAACAATTCTCTAAATGTTCCTCACCTTCTTCTGTCCACTCTCCTCCTCTATAGGGACAGTGCTGTGAGTCTTGTGGTCTCCTTCAGTGCAGAACTGACAAACACACATCTGATCATCTCTACAGAACAGCTCCAGGGGTCTTTCATGTTTCTGGCAGATGTAGTCCTCCAGGTTCTCCACAGGGTCCATCAGTTTGTGCTTCTTAAATTTAGGTGTGGTTTTATGAAGTGCTAGATGAGTCTCACAGTAAGAGACTCCACAGTCCAGACAGGACTTTACAGCCTCCAGCTTCTCCTCACTGCAGGACTCACACAGAACCTTTGTAGGCTTGGAGGGTCGTTTCTCTGGAGCTCTGCTGGATTTGACCTGAACTGACTTCTTGAACTGAGCAGCCAGTCCAGAGATGAAGGTGTTCACAGACAGTTCAGGTCTTGTTGGGAATTCAGTCTTACAGACTGGACACTGGCAGCGTGAACTGCTGTCCCAGTACTCTTTGAGACAGACCCTGCAGAAGTTGTGTCCACATGAAGTAGAAACTGGATCAGTGAACACATCCAGACAGATGGAGCACTGGAGCTGATCTTCAGACAGGAGACTGCTGGAGGAAGCCATGACTGACAGAGAAGAGACACATAGAGGTGATTAGAAACCACAAAAGATGTCCTGGACGTTGAAGGTCAACCCTTCTAACTTCACGGGTTGAGTGAAGAACAAAATATGAAAAGACGATGTGAAATGAAAATGTGATGAAAACCCTTTTTATGGTTTTGTATAACTGGAATGGGTTTGAGCAGGAAGGCCGTGATGTTCTCATTAATCACCATCATTCATCTGGCTGATCAGCCTCACACTGTTCCTATTAACCGTGCTCTACATCCTCCTCTGTGTGGTGAGCGCTCTCTCTGTCTGCTCTGATTCTCTGTAGCTGAACAGTAACAGCTCCACATGTGAAAACACAGGTGACAGATTCCAGCTTTCTGAGCAGTTTAATAAAGTAAGCAGTAGTTAGAGGTAGAAATGTGCTGAAAAGCAGCTCTTAGAAATTACCAGGTTCTCTTTTTCTCTCTTGGCCTGGTTTTCTGCTCCTTCAGTTCGTCAGCAGAGGCTTTAAGTCCTTTAAGAAGCTTTAAACTGAAGCTCGTGTCCTGCTGAAAGGATCTGGATTCTGTTTATGAAACAGTTTTACTTAACTTTCGTTTCTCCCCAGTGACGTCACGAGGCCATGCCCACTTCGCCGTGACGTTGGTCTGTTGCACTTCCAGGTTTTGGCCACCAGGCAGCAGAAATTCACCAACTGACTTATAGCACATTCACCTGTTTCTCAGTATTTTCCAAAGAAATAAATATTAAAACAAAGAATATTTAATTAATCCACATGAAGATTTATCTAGTTAACCAGGTACTACTGACTTTAAACAGGTTTAAGATACATTAGGCTTTTACAGCAGTGCTGGTTTTCTGAGTCTGAGATTTTGATCTGAAGACGTACAGAATCAGAGTCAATAACCAAAAACATCTTCAAAACGCTGTGAAAACCTTCATCAGTTCACACTGGAGCAGATTGATAAAAGGATGTTTTATCTTCAGTGTTGAAGGTCTTGGTGAAGATACACAGACTCATGTTCCAGACTGTAAATCATGTAAATGAGGTCTATTTATTTGAATACACACATTTCTAGCTTACAGCTCCACCAACCAGTGGTATTACAGCCTTCCACCACCAGACATTAACGCCAAACACTAACATCTACTGATTCTTATATTTCCCACGACCCTGAGGGAGAAGCGGCTTAGAAAATGGATGGATGGATGGATGGATGGATAATTCTTATATTTACTCTTAAAAAAAGATTCTACTTCTAGGATTCTTAGACAGTTTGTCAAACAATGACGTGACATTCAGAGTTTATCAAAAACGGCATTAACCCACAGATACATATATATAACATCTCTGCCTTCCACGCTGTAGACTGGGGTTCAAACCCCACCTGGGTAAACACCCTGCACTATACCAATAAGAGTCTTTGGGCAAGACTCCCAACACTGCCTTCACCTACCTGTGTAAAAATGATCAAATTGTGAGTCGCTCTGGATAAAAGCGTCTGATAAATGCTGTGATACGTCCAGTGTGATAATACACCACTGGATCCACTGAACTTGAGAACAAGTTCAGTGAACTTTAATGACCTTCACAGTCCCCAGATCTGAATCCAGCAGAGCGCCGTTCAGACGTGGTAGAACAGGAGATTTACAGCAATGTTCAGCTGACAAATCTGCAACACTTACATGATGCAAACATGTTATTTCAGCAAAGGGAGGCTGCACAAAGAATTAAACGAAGAGGTGCCGATGACTGTGACACACAGATTAGAGAGAAATCTGTATTTCCTGATAAGATTGATTTTGTTTTTTATTTAAATAAAAGTTATAAGTCTGTTAATATTTAAAAAGAAAAACCAAAAGGATCAGAAATGAAGAAGTCTTTACAGTCTGTTTTGCTCTGGTTTATTAAGGGGGCAGATATTTTAGGGGGGCACGGTACGGAGGAGCCTGCAGAGAAAGTTCTACTGTGTATAAATCAAAACACTTGATGGAGCTTTGAGAAGTTCAGTAGATCTGTTTATTTCTTTTGTAGAGCTTAATTTGACATTTAATACAGCTTCATTGAAACTTCAGCATTTCATGCTTTAAACAGACTGAAATAAAAACAGACAACATGAACACAGAGCTCATGCTAACACACACATTTCCTCGATTTGTTTATTGTTTCCAACTGAACTTAAAAGTCAGCTCAAGCTTATTGATTAAACACTTAGATTTGAGAGTTTAGCTGTTTAAAATGTTATTTTATTGGGATTTGGAGTAAATTTATAATAACTTTAAACATTTACTGTCACACATCCCTCCGGTACATTGCAAGACCCTGAACCAAGTACAGAGTCCACTGAGAACTCAAAATCCCAGGATCCCTCTGAGAGTCATGTGACCATCTCACCACACCACCACACCAATCATCTCTGCTCTAGATCATCAGAGTATGGACAGCTATTTCTCGTTCACCACCTGTTTTAAAGCTCAGTCTTTCCATTACACTTTGTGAAGTATTGCCCCTGCACGTGCTTACCAGGCCTTCTACATCTCTGTTTGCTACTTTGTGTGTGACCCATTCTGTCTCTGTATTTGCCTTTGGATTGCCCCTGTATTGTTGGGTTTCTCCTGTCGGTACTTGACCTTGCTTCCTGTTTTCGAGTCTGCCTTGGCTTTGCCCTTCTGTTTGGTTTTGACCTCCACTAACTCGACTTCCGTGTTTTTGCCTAGGCCCTTGGTAATAAGCACCTTGCTCCATTGTACCAGCGCCTAACTGTTCTGTACAGAAGCCTTACATTTACACACAAATTTAAAAAAAAAAGTTTTTTTCCTGACAGGCCAAAACGCAGAGCTTCATCTTCATATAAAAGACTGAGATTCCCACATCAAGTTCATCAAACTGAAGCTGATATTTTGAGCTTTATGATCATTTCAGTTCATTAAAAGGAGATCTGTGATAAACAGTGTTATAACACTGTTCAACTGACTTACAGACTTCTTCAAAATGAGTGAATCAAAAATCGTCTATTAATTTATTAGCTTGTTAATTAATTCATTAATTACATAACGTTATAAAGAGTTTAAAAATCTCTATTTATGCTCTCAAATGTTTCAAATGACAGATTTGTATCTGACAAAAATGTTTTATTAAAGAAGTTCACCTCATTTCTGAAGTTCAACAGGTGTGATGATCAGCGGTGCTGAGTTTTTACCTCCATTATTGAGACCAGGAAAGAAGTATGGATAGAGTTTCTCAGTGAAAGACTGACCAGTGAAAGAGTAGATATGAGACTTGACCTCAACATCATAGAAGGAGACCAGACCCTCCTCATAATCCACAAACACCCCCACCTTCTGGGGAGCCTGTTTCAGGGAGAGGGGGACACGAGGAGAGTCCAGAGCTTTATATTCAGTCTCATTTCTCAGCCACACAGTCCAGTATCCAATCTCAGGACTCAGTGTAATCTTCCCCTTCCTGTTACTGGACTCTGTGGTCACTCCTAAATCCCAGTTAGTCTTCCCTCTGACGTGAACCTCATAGTAAAATCTCCCTGAGGAGAACCCCTCCTTTCCCAGCACACAGGGACAATAATCAAACCTCTCTGGTTTATCAGGGAGATTCTGTCGTTTGTCTCCATCTCTCACTTGTTTCCCGTCATCAGACAGGATGAGTTGAGGATGAGCTGAATCAGGATCCAGAGTCACATCCACTGAGAGAGAAACACACAGTTTAACCCATTTTAACACTAACCATACTCACACTAATGCAGACTCATATATTTTACTCAATAATATTATGTATCAGTGAGAATCCACACACCTGCATATTGTTGAATTCTCTTCATTTCTGTGTTAGAAGAATAAAGGATGACATCATTTGTTATTAGAATTTATATTGAGCTAAATTAAATGCCTCATTAGTATCGACTACAAACCAGCATTTCATATTAACACTAAGTGACAGTGCAGTGATCTCATGGATGGGAATTTTAAAGGATTAAAAATCTAATAATTAAATATTTAAATGCCGGATTTACACAAACATTCATTTCTGGAATTTTTATCTTGATTTTTATCTTGAAGTCCTGAATTTTTCTTCCTACCAACATTTTTTTTTTCTGCTGAACATCAAAATGTTTTAATAACCAGTAAAGACTTACTGATCTCAGGAATCTTCTCCATCTCCTTACTGAGGTCTTCCTGAAGCCGAGTCAGAGCTCTCCTCAGAGACTCCACCCTCAGATGAGAGTTAATCCTGACCTCAGTCCAGTTCTTGGTGGGTGGAGGGCTGCAGAGGGACGGGTAAACCTACAGTCCAGCAGGAGAGAGGAGAAACCCCTCAGCATGGGCAGCGCTGTCCTGTGATGGACTGCATTACTATGGAGAAACAGAGGGACTCTGACCTGTAGGAGGTGGAGGTGGTCCTCAGTGTGGGAGAGCTGCTCCAGCTCAGTGTCTCTCCTCTTTAGCTCAGTGATCTCCTGCTCCAGCTCTTTAATGAACTCTTCAGCCTGCCTCTCTGCTGCTTTCTGCTTCTCCTCCATCACCTCAAGCAGCTCCGCCTGGCTTCTCTCAATGCAGCACAGCAGAGCTCTGAAGACCTCCACACTGTCTGCTTTCTCCTTCTCTGAGCTTTTCTAACAGGAGACAATAATGACATTGTTAATAAAGCAGCTTTCGTACATTAAATGTGTTCAATTTACTTTACATTATATGAATCGGCCTAAAACAGTAATAGAGAACAATAAAGAACATAAACACTTACAGAAAGAGATAAATGAGAGTAAAACTGGGAATTTTAATAAAAAAGTAATTACTGAAATTAAAACATGGCAATAAAAGAAATGAAAGAAAACAGAACCATTAGTTGACTTCTAAGTATTCAAGCATTCAAAAGGACAAACATGATACTGTAGCGTGTTTGAGAGACGTTTCTGTCATGATAGGTTTTGGTTTTGTGTTTCCTGGCATTTATTCACTGAGTTCAATTTGATTAAGGACTCTTATTGATGTTGGGCGGAGCTAGGAGGGTGTATGTGTGGGCCGAGGGGGAAAGAGGCAGATGTGAGCTGGTGCAGAGAACGAAATGTTAGGCAGACGAAAGCTTCACTGATGTCTGGCGTAGCTGAGGCCACCAACAGCTGGAAAGTAAAGCACCATGACTGGTGTGTCTGTTTTAACAGCAGTGAACACTACAATACTCTGTGATTATCACCAGTGGTGGACAGTAATGAAACAAATGTAATTAGTTACATCACTTCATTGGCTGCCTGTTAAACTCTGTATTGATTATAAAATTCTCTTATTGACATATAAAGCCCTACATGGTCTTGCTCCTGAGTACCTGCAAGTGCTGGCTCATTAATAGTTCCTAGAAATCATAAGGCTGCAGCTGGGGGAAGAGCTTTTTCTTATAAAGCCCCCAAACTCTGGAATGATCTTCCAGAAACTGTTCAGGACTCAGACACAGTCTCAATCTTTAATCTTTTCACTGAGATAAGGCTGAAAACTCACTTGTTCAGTTTAGCTTTTGGTAGCTAATGTTCCCCCTTAGATAAAGGCAGCAGATCCAGGGGTCCATGGACACAGGGCATTATAGTAAACTGAGACGCTGGTGCTGTCGTCCCGCTGCTCGCACACGGTCACTCAGGTTTGAGGACGGTGGAGCCGAGGGACGCCAGACTGTCTCAGAGTGCTGCCGTGTCTGTGTCCTTCTGGTTCTCTCCTTTTAGTTAAGCTGTCATAGTCAGATCTGCCGGGGTCATTAGCCACACTCTGTAAATGTTTACATTCCCTGTTTTACGTACAAACAGACAGAATAAAACTAATTCCCTCTCCCTGCTTTTTTTCAGAGTATACAACCCCCAACATGTCCGGCCGGACACTGAAGGACGACAGACTGTCGAGCCCTCCTGCTACCCACTTCAGACCAGCTGCCCACGCCCAGCTACCACCACCTACCTTGGACCAACTGCCCACCCTACACTGATGTTCTCATAGACTCCTAGCTATTCCTACTACTAATACTACTGCTATTAATATTAGTAGTATAATCACTTGTAGGTAGTTTGACCAGAGGAGGATGGGTCCCCCCTGGTGAGCCTGGTTCCTCCCAAGGTTTCTTCCTCACTTGTGAGGGAGGTTTTCCTTGCCACTGTTGCCCCTGGCTTGCTCACCTGGGGGTTTTTTACACTTATTAAAACTCTTTTCTGGAATTCTGTGAAGCTGCTTTGCGACAACATCCGTTGTAAAAGGCTCTAGAAATAAATTTGATTTGATTTGATACTTAAGTAGATTTTTCATGTATCTGTACTTTACTGAAGTTTTTCCATTTTGGGCGACTTTTTATTTTCACTCCACTACGTATCAGAGTCTAATATCTGACTTTTTCCTCCGCTACATTTTGAGAAATCTGCCGCTCCTTTTAGTTTCTGTGTGTATAAAAATGTAACATGTCAAAAAAAAAGAAGCACAAAGCAAGAACTCCAAACAGGGCCCAGCGGTCACTTTGTTTTTTTATAATAAATTTGTTTGGGCTGGTTTATGTTTATGAACAGAGACCTACAGATCAACATAGTAAAGGAGCTCATTTGTGATCCTGAGTTTAAAGCCAGTTTTTATTAAACTTAAACCTGGAACTAAGTTGAATTAAGTTAATTAATCTTTTTGTACTTTTACTTTTGATACTTAAGTACATTTGAAAGCAAATACTTTTGTACTTTTACTCAAGTGGAGGTCTAAAGGGAGGAACTCCAGTACATGATTTGTTTACTTTGTCCACCTCTGCTTATCACTAGTCTGTCTGACGTCACTAGCAACATTTACCAACGCTGTACTTTTACTAAGACCTGATATAAATTCAGCTCAGACTCACTTTATTGAGCTCTACAGACTGTTTGATGTCCTCAATCTTCTTCAGGCGGTCCTGGATCATCTGCTGAACTTCAGCCTGTGTCTTTCCCAGCTGAGTCTATAAAAAAGGACAAAATATAACAAAACCACTCATTCATTTAAACCAGGGGTCTCAAAGTGTCGGCCCGCGGGCCACATCCGGCCCGCGACGCAGTTTCATACGGCCCCTCACGAGTTAACAAAATCTGGCCCGCAATTAAATTTAATTATTTTTGCATTACTATGTTAAGTTTTATATTTTATCTTAACTTGTTGTATTTTTGGTGTTGTTTCTGTGTGTGTGTGTGTGTGTGTGTGTGTGTGTGTGTGTGTGTGTGTGTGTTTGCTTACTCAGCGTTGCCTGGTGATTAGCACTAGGCAACGCTGCGTAAGCCCAATCCACTCGTAGGCTGCACGTCTCTACGCATATGTGCTCACCATTCCCGGAAAAAAACATTCTGTTAGCCGAAATGTTTCTTTCAAAACTCTCAAAAAATAAAAGAAAAGTTGACTTGGAGCACAGACAGTTTCGAGAGAGCTAGACTATCGATTATTTATTCGTTGAGCTTAACGCGACTGCCACTTGTCTGATATGCAAGGAGAAAGTTGCCGTGCTTAAGGAGCACAATCTCAGGCGTCATTATACCACTAAACATGCAGAGCAGTATGCTGGGTATGAGGGAGAGACGAGACGCTCATCTTCGCAAAGATCTTTCCCTGCAGCAAAACTATTTCCAGCGAGCGAAAAGAGAAAGTGATGCTGCAGTTGAGGCAAGCTATGTGCTAAATGAGCTCTTTTGGTGAGCTGTGTGCTAAATGAGCTCTTTTGGTGAGCTGTGTGCTAAATGAGCTCTTTTGGTGAGCTGTGTGGTGAGTGAGCTCTTTTGGTGAGCTATGTGCTAAATGAGCTCTTTTGGTGAGCTGTGTGGTGAGTGAGCTCTTTTGGTGAGCTATGTGCTAAATGAGCTCTTTTGGTGAGCTGTGTGGTGAGTGAGCTCTTTTGGTGAGCTATGTGCTAAATGAGCTCTTTTGGTGAGCTGTGTGGTGAGTGAGCTCTTTTGGTGAGCTGTGTGCTAAATGAGCTCTTTTGGTGAGCTATGTGCTAAATGAGCTCTTTTGGTGAGCTGTGTGGTGAGTGAGCTCTTTTGGTGAGCTATGTGCTAAATGAGCTCTTTTGGTGAGCTGTGTGGTGAGTGAGCTCTTTTGGTGAGCTATGTGCTAAATGAGCTCTTTTGGTGAGCTGTGTGGTGAGTGAGCTCTTTTGGTGAGCTGTGTGGTGAGTGAGCTCTTTTGGTGAGCTGTGTGCTAAATGAGCTCTTTTGGTGAGCTATGTGCTAAATGAGCTCTTTTGGTGAGCTGTGTGGTGAGTGAGCTCTTTTGGTGAGCTGTGTGCTAAATGAGCTCTTTTGGTGAGCTGTGTGCTAAATGAGCTCTTTTGGTGAGCTATGTGCTAAATGAGCTCTTTTGGTGAGCTGTGTGCTAAATGAGCTCTTTTGGTGAGCTGTGTGCTAAATGAGCTCTTTTGGTGAGCTGTGTGGTGAGTGAGCTCTTTTGGTGAGCTGTGTGGTGAGTGAGCTCTTTTGGTGAGCTGTGTGGTGAGTGAGCTCTTTTGGTGAGCTGTGTGCTAAATGAGCTCTTTTGGTGAGCTGTGTGGTGAGTGAGCTCTTTTGGTGAGCTGTGTGGTGAGTGAGCTCTTTTGGTGAGCTATGTGCTAAATGAGCTCTTTTGGTGAGCTGTGTGCTAAATGAGCTCTTTTGGTGAGCTGTGTGCTAAATTAGCTCTTTTGGTGAGCTGTGTGGTGAGTGAGCTCTTTTGGTGAGCTGTGTGGTGAGTGAGCTCTTTTAGTGAGCTGTGTGCTAAATGAGCTCTTTTGGTGAGCTGTGTGGTGAGTGAGCTCTTTTGGTGAGCTGTGTGGTGAGTGAGCTCTTTTGGTGAGCTGTGTGCTAAATGAGCTCTTTTGGTGAGCTATGTGCTAAATGAGCTCTTTTGGTGAGCTGTGTGGTGAGTGAGCTCTTTTGGCTGGGAAGCCGTTTACAGAGGGACAGTTTCTGAAGGACTGCATGCTTCAGGCTGCTCATATCCTTGGGTTTATTCAGATACTTAAGTCTCACTGCGAATACTGTAGCCGAGCGGACCAGTGAGTTGTCTGCTGATATTTATGATCAGCTGTGCACCAAAGTGCGAGGATTCAGTGCATATTCACTAGCGCTTGATGAATAATACTGCTCACCTGGCTGTATTTGTCAGGAATAAACGACCAGTTTGAGGTGACCGAAGAGAAGTTTCTGGTAGCAAGCACTGAGTAAGCACAAAGCAAGCACTGAGCAAACACTGAACAAAATGTATTTAATTTCTGTATGTGTACATAGTTATTACATATTAAAATAGTTGATTTTCCCTTTTCCCACTGCTTTTTGTCGAAATCCTTTAATCTGGCCCCTCATCGTAAACACAGCCTGGTTAGTGGCCCCCAGGTAATTTGAGTTTGAGACCCCTGATTTAAACCCAAACACAACAGAACAGAGGGAACATTTCTCTAAATGTTCCTCACCTTCTTCTCTCCACTCTCCTCCTCTATAGGAACAGTGTTGTGAGTCTTGTGGTCTCCTTCAGTGCAGAACTGACACACACACGTCTGGTCATCTCTACAGAACAACTCCAGGGGTCTCTCATGTTTCTGGCACATGTAGTCCTCCAGGTTCTCCACAGGGTCCATCAGTTTGTGCTTCTTCAGTTTAGGTGTGGTTTTATGAAGTGCTAGATGAGTCTCATAGTAAGAGACTCCACAGTCCAGACAGGACTTTACAGCCTCCAGCTTCTCCTCACTGCAGGACTCACAAAGAACCTTTGTAGGTTTGGAGGGTCGTTTCTCTGGAGCTCTGCTGGATTTGACCTGAACTGACTTCTTGAACTGAGCAGCCAGTCCAGAGATGAACGTGTTTACTAGCAGCTCAGGCCTTTTGGAGAATTCCTCTTTACAGACTGGACACTGGCAGCGTGAACTGCTGTCCCAGCACTCTTTGAGACAGACCCTGCAGAAGTTGTGTCCACATGGTGTAGAGACGGGATCAGTGAACACATCCAGACAGATGGAGCACTGGAACTGATCTTCAGACAGGAGACTGCTGGAGGAAGCCATGACTGACAGAGAAGAGACACATAGAGGTGATTAGAAACCACAAAAGATGTCCTGGACGTTGAAGGTCAACCCTTCTAACTTCACGGGTTGAGTGAAGAACAAAATATGAAAAGACGATGTGAAATGAAAATGTGATGAAAACCCTTTTTATGGTTTTGTATAACTGGAATAGGTTTGAGCAGGAAGGCCGTGATGTTCTCATTAATCACCATCATTCATCTGGCTGATCAGCCTCACACTGTTCCTATTAACCGTGCTCTACATCCTCCTCTGTGTGGTGAGCGCTCTCTCTGTCTGCTCTGATTCTCTGTAGCTGAACAGTAACAGCTCCACATGTGAAAACACAGGTGACAGATTCCAGCTTTCTGAGCAGTTTAATAAAGTAAGCAGTAGTTAGAGGTAGAAATGTGCTGAAAAGCAGCTCTTAGAAATTACCAGGTTCTCTTTTTCTCTCTTGGCCTGGTTTTCTGCTCCTTCAGTTCGTCAGCAGAGGCTTTAAGTCCTTTAAGAAGCTTTAAACTGAAGCTCGTGTCCTGCTGAAAGGATCTGGATTCTGTTTATGAAACAGTTTTGCTTAACTTTCGTTTTTCCCCAGTGACGTCATGAGGCCATGCCCACTTAGTCTGTTGCACTTCCAGGTTGTGGCCACCAGGCAGCAGAAATTCACCAATTGACTTACAGCACATTCACCTGTTTCTCAGTATTTTCCAAAGAAATAAATATTAAAACAAAGAATTTTTAATTCATCCATGTTCAGATTTATCTAGTTAACCAGGTACTACTGACTTTAAACAGGTTTACAGATAGATTAGGCTTTTACAGCAGTGCTGGTTTTCTGAGTCTGAGATTTTGATCTGAAGACGTACAGAATGAGAGTCAATAACCAAAAACATCTTCAAAACGCTGTGAAAACCTTCATCAGTTCACACTGGAGCAGATTGATAAAAGGATGTTTTATCTTCAGTGTTGAAGGTCTTGGTGAAGATACACAGACTCATGTTCCAGACTGTAAATCATGTAAATGAGGTCTATTTATTTGAATACACACATTTCTAGCTTACAGCTCCACCAACCAGTGTTATTACAGCCTTCCACCACCAGACATTAACGCCAAACACTAACATCTACTGATTCTTATATTTCCCACGACCCTGAGGGAGAAGCGGCTTAGAAAATGGATGGATGGATGGATGGATGGATAATTCTCATATTTACTCTTAAAAAAAGATTCTACTTCTAGGATTCTTAGACAGTTTGTCAAAAAATGACGTGACATTCAGAGTTTATCAAAAACGGCATTAACCCACAGATACATATATATATCATCTTTGCCTTCCACGCTGTAGACTGGGGTTCAAACCCCACCTGGGTAAACACCCTGCACTATACCAATAAGAGTCTTTGGGCAAGACTCCCAACACTGCCTTCACCTACCTGTGTAAAAATGATCAAATTGTGAGTCGCTCTGGATAAAAGCGTCTGATAAATGCTGTGATACGTCCAGTGTGATAATACACCACTGGATCCACTGAACATGAGAATACGTTCAGTGAACTTTAATGACCTTCACAGTCCCCAGATCTGAATCCAGCAGAGCGCCGTTCAGACGTGGTAGAACAGGAGATTCACAGCAATGTTCAGCTGACAAATCTGCAACACTTACATGATGCAAACATGTTATTTCAGCAAAGGGAGGCTGCACAAAGAATTAAACGAAGAGGTGCCGATGACTGTGACACACAGATGAGAGAGAAATCTGTATTTCCTGATACGATTGATTTTGTTCTTTATTTAAATAAAAGTTATAAGTCTGTTAATATTTAAAAAGAAAAACCAAAAGGATCAGAAATGAAGAAGTCTTTACAGTCTGTTTTGCTCTGGTTTATTAAGGTGGCCGATATTTGAGGAGGGCACGGTACGGAGGAGCCTGCAGAGAAAGTTCTACTGTGTATAAATCCTCAGGAAAACTGCACTGACATCAAAACACTTGATGGAGCTTTGAGAAGTTCAGTAGATCTGTTTATTTCTTTTGTAGAGCTTAATGTGACATTTAATACAGCTTTATTGAAACTTGAGCGTTTCATGCTTTAAACAGACTGAAATAAAAACAGACAACATGAACACAGAGCTCATGCTAACACACACATTTCCTCGATTTGTTTATTGTTTCCAACTGAACTTAAAAGTCAGCTCAAGCTTATTTATTAAACACTTAGATTTGAGAGTTTAGATGTTTAAAATGTTATTTTATTGGGATTTGGAGTAAATTTATAATAACTTTAAGCATTTACACGAATCAAAAAGACGCAGAGCTTCATCTTCATATAAAAGACTGAGATTCCCACATCAAGTTCATCAAACTGAAGCTGATATTTTGAGCTTTATGATCATTTCAGTTCATTAAAAGGAGATCTGTGATAAACAGTGTTATAACACTGTTCAACTGACTTACTGAGTTCTCCAAAATGAGTGAATCAAAAATCATCTATTAATTTATTAGCTTCTTAATTAATTCATTAATTACATAATGTTATAAAGAGTTTAAAACTGTAGTCCTGTAGCAGATGTAGTCCTCCAGGTTCTCCACAGGGTCCATCAGTTTGTGTCTGTTCAGTTTAGCTGCAGTTTTATGAGGCGTCAGATGAATCTCACAGTAAGAGACTCCACAGTCCAAACAGGACTTTACAGCCTCCAGTTTCTCCTCACTGCAGAGGTCACACAGAACATTTGTAGGTTCGGAGGGTCGTTTCTCTGGAGCTCTGCTGGATTTGACCTGAACTGACTTCTTGAACTGAGCAGCCAGTCCAGAGATGAACGTGTTCACAGACAGTTCAGGTCTTGTTGGGAATTCTGTCTTACAGACTGGACACTGGCAGCGTGAACTGCTGTCCCAGCACTCTTTGAGACAGACCCTGCAGTAGTTGTGTCCACATGGAGTAGAGACTGGATCAGTGAACACATCCAGACAGATGGAGCACTGGAGCTGATCTTCAGACAGGAGACTTCTGGAGGAAGCCATGACTTACAGAAAAGAGACACATAAAGGTGATTAGAAACCACAAAAGATGTCCTGGACGTTGAAGGTCCACCCTTCTAACTTCACGGGTTGAGTGAAGAACAAAATATGAAAAGACGATGTGAAATGAAAATGTGATGAAAACCCTTTTTATGGTTTTGTATAACTGGAATGTGTTTGAGCAGGAAGGCCGTGATGTTCTCATTAATCACCATCATTCATCTGGCCGATCAGCCTCACACTGTTCCTATTAACCTTGCTCTACATCCTCCTCTGTGTGGTGAGCGCTCTCTCTGTCTGCTCTGATTCTCTGTAGCTGAACAGTAACAGCTCCACATGTGAAAACACAGGTGACAGATTCCAGCTTTCTGAGCAGTTTAATAAAGTAAGCAGTAGTTAGAGGTAGAAATGTGCTGAAAAGCAGCTCTTAGAAATTACCAGGTTCTCTTTTTCTCTCTTGTCCTGGTTTTCTGCTCCTTCAGTTCCTCAGCAGAGGCTTTAAGTCCTTTAAGAAGCTTTAAACTGAAGCTCGTGTCCTGCTGAAAGGATCTGGATTCTGTTTATAAAACAGTTTCGCTTAACTTTCGTTTCTCGCAGTGACGTCATGAGGCCATGCCCACTTCGCCATGACGTTGGTCTGTTGCACTTCACTGCAGTAGTTGGTATGCGCTCACACACCTTAATTCACTGATTTCCCTTCAGATGTATATATACACAGTTGTGATCAAATTTATTCAACCCCCACTGAAATAGAGTGTTTTGGCCAGTTTGACATTGATTTTGATCATTTCAGTCATCTTATTTACAATTATATCAAAGAGGCACTTATAAATTAGACAAATATAACATAACATTTATGATGAAATAACCACAAATGTCTTTTCTGTGCTCACATCATTATCAGTTTTATTCAACCCCCTAGTGACATTATTTTTTAGTACTTAGTACAACATCCTTTTCCAGTTATGACATCTTTCAAGCGTGAAAGATAGCTTGACACAAGTGTCTTGCAGCGACCTATGGGTATCTTAGCCCATTCTTCATGGGCAAAAGCCTCCAGTTCAGTCACATTCATAAGCTTGCGCGCTGCAACTGCCTTCTTTAGGTCCCACCAGAGGTTCTCAATTGGATTTAAGTCTGGTGACTGTGATGGCCACTCTAGAATGTTCCAGCCTTTCATCTTCAACCATTCTCTAGTGGACTTGGATGTGTGCTTCGGATCATTGTCCTGTTGGAAGGTCCAACGTCTCCCAAGCCGCAGGTCCATCACATTTTCCTCCAAGATCTCCTGGTACTGAAGGGAATTCATGGTACCCTGCACACGTTGAAGCTTTCCTGTACCATTAGAAGCAAAACAGCCCCAAAGCATAATTGACCCCCGCCATGCTTCACAGTAGGCAAGGTGTTCTTTTGTTCATAAGCCTGGTTCTTCCTCCTCCAAACATAGCGCTGGTCCATTGGCCCAAACAGTTCTAATTCAGTTTCATCTGACCACAGTACACTGTCCCAAAACTTTTGTGGCTTGTCCACATGACTTTTGGCATACTGCAGTCGACTTTTCTTGTTCTTTCGAGTCGGTAAGGGGGTGCGCCTGGGAGTTCTGGCATGGAGGTGTTCGTTATGCAGTGCGCGCCTTATTGTCTGAGCTGAAACTTTGGTGCCCACATCTGACAGGTCTTTTTTCAGTTCCTTAGCAGTCATGCAGGGATTTTTCTCCACATTACGCTTCAGGTAGCGCACAGCAGTCGCGGTCAGGATCTTCTTTCTGCCACGACCAGGTAGCGTTTCCACTGTGCCCTTTAACTTGAACTTGCGAATGATACTTCCGATAGTGTCTCTTGGAATATTTAACAACTTCGCAATCTTCTTATATCCATTGGCATTCTTGTGAAGAGAAATAACCTCTTCTCGTGTCTTCTGGGACCATTCTCTTGCCTTCACCGTGCTTGTAAACACACCAGTAGATGTCTAGAAGGAGCTGCGTATCACAGTCCTTTTAAATCTGCCTAATTGGTGCTTATTATGCTTGATTGCTGCTCGTTGACATCCACAGGTGGTTTTAATACCTGATTGAAAACACTGGAATGAACCTCTGTTCTTAAGAGTGGTAGTCGTAAAGGGGTTGAATAATTGTGTCAATGAAGAAATCACAAAAAGGCCATTTAATACTTTATGACAAAAACAACTGATGCTATTTTAGTTGCATTTAGTTCTTTAATAATTCCTTGTAAGATTTATTTATGAACACAATTACAAATGTGCACTTCCATAAAACCCTTCACAGAATTGGGGGCTGAATAAATTTGATCACAACTGTATATATATATATATATATATATATATATATATATATATATATATGTGTGTGTGTGTGTGTGTGTGTGTGTGTGTGTTTGTGGTTGTGGTTGTGCTAGGTGATTGGTTCTGTCATCTGTCAATAAAAAAGTCTGATTTGTGGGCGGGACTAGGAGCTGCATGGAGAGCGGAAAGAGAGAGAGTGAGCTAAGCGAGTTCAACCACGCGGTAACGCAGCTAGTTCGGGTTTCAAAGGTGTCCCAAAACGTGGTGGACGGACAGTTCGACCACCTCGGAGACACTTTTAAGAACATTGGCTAAGGACCCGGCGAGCGTTACTGGAAAGCCCAATGAGCTGCACGGAACTGGAGCCGCTAAAGAGAGGGCTGTAAGCGGCTGCCTGGACGGTTCACCATTTGCACGACCCTCGCTCTCAGCCGGATCTGCTGTCGGCCTGTTCCTACGCCCACCTGCTCGCACCAGAGACCCCCAACTTTCGCTAGAGGTCGTGAATACTGTGCTTGTGTAACCCACTCAAAATATTAATCATCAAATAAGTTGTAATCCACTCTAAAAAAAAAATTAACCTCCTCAGAAAATGATAGTAAACTACATTAATTAAAAAGAAAAGAAATAGACGAATAATAATAATAAATATATAAATAAAGGGAAAAGATTATGGGGGTAGTTTACGCTGCAGCGCATGCTCAGTGAGTCCGGGGTGAACCCAGCAGATTGGAGGGAGAGGAGAGAGCTCGTCAGCCAAAACACAGGTTTCATCCATATAACCTCACTAATACCCTGATTTTATGCTAGATGGGAGAGATCTTGCTCTGTGGGACTGCTCTGCTGTGCCCTATGATGCTGACCGACTGCTGATGGCATGCAAACGGACCCGTGATGATTTGTTGCTGCTGTGTTTTTTGTAAGGATCCTAGTAAGAGCGCGCGCATTTCACATTCTTACACATTTTTTTTCTTCAAGATTTTTTTTTACCTGCAGGTGAATTTTTTTTTTGAACAGAAAGGCCTAAAGACAAATTTTTTTTGTATTTCAGCACAAAAGGACTGCATTAAGGTGAACCCCACCCACATTGACGTTCAGTTCTTTGCATTGGTACATTGACAGTAAAAACAAAAGTTCCTACCACGGTGTGCTTGGGCCTGATATTTCTTTATTCAGACTCTGTGGTAGTACATTGCTATCGGACCCACATAAAACAAGTTTCTCGTTAATCCCTTATTGTACATACAAGGTGGTTTAGACCTTGTGTACTAGGTTACACTTGCACCCCAGAAAGTTTTGTGTTGCTTACATTAAGTAAGTGAAGTGGTTATAAATGTTTTGAGCCTCAACGCGCTACGAGCTGCGATCCAGGCCTGCAACGTTTTGTTTTCGTACATGTCTGAGTGAGTGTGAGTCCAATGTTCAGATATGTAATATTGTCATTTATGGAGTAACTAGTTAAGTGTATTGGATCAGAGCTGTGAATTTGATTTTGGGTTTCAGATAGTTGGTAATTAGTACCATGGATACATATATAACATTCTACCTTTTGAGGTTTGGACAATAATATTCATCTGAACTATATTTCATTTTCTTTAAAACTGAAAATTCAGCTGTTCTAATTCATACTATTCTCACAGTAAAAGTTGGTTACGACATAAAACTTATTGTTTTGGTTCTCTGTGTTCTCATTTGATCTAGCTTTTGTTTTAGATACAGCTATAGCACCACTAAATACAAAATCTCCTTTTAGTACTTTACTACTCCATTTTATATGTTGCGTTCATATAGGTCTTCAGACTAAGGAATATTATATGAAGCGCTAAAACTTTATTGGGGTGGGAGAGAAAAGGGAGACAGCCGGTGGCGTTTTGAGTTGAATTTCATTAGAGCCTACTAAGTCCATTTCATTTAGTTTACATCAAACAAATTGTAACATATCGTGTTCATCACCCCTAGTAAATGGGACCCAGGGCGCTGCCTTTATTTCACAGAGAGTTAGGCAGGGTGTTGCATATATATGAAGCGTATGGGTTAAGAATGGGATTCCACTCAAGTTCATATGTGTGTGAAGGCAGACGAGGGAATACTTCTGGAAATATAGTGTACTTGTCAATGGTCTAAACTCTGAAAAGGTTGTCTTGATATGTTATCAAAGTTATACACTATGAATTAAAAGAAGAAAAAGATAGGTTTTAGGTTATACACAACAATAAAATTAATAAAATAAGTAGTATTGCTTACAGATTATATAAATTTTGACAATCAAGCTGACAATGCATCAAGTTTCCCTGGGTTCTTCATAAGCACATGTCATTATGGTGCTGCTGTGTTGTGCCTCATTCTCACCATTTGGGGTTGATGTAGCTCCACATCTGAATTGTCAATAAAATCTAAGAAGGATAACTTTGTTATGGATTCTCATAACAACCTCGTTTTTGGTGTCTCCAGGCTTTTTGAAATGAACCCCTTTGAATAGTGGCAGTTCTGCATCTGTGCAAACTTTAGAAACTTGATTTCTTTTCATTCGCAAGTTTAGTTAAAAGTTTGGTGAGGCCTGTAGCTGCATCCAGGAAAGGGTTTGTAGCTGCATCCAGGCGAGGGTTTGTAGCTGGATCCAGGCGAGGGTTTGTAGCTGCATCCAGGCGAGGGTTTGTAGCTGCATCCAGGCGAGGGTTTGTAGCTGCATCCAGGCGAGCGTTTGTAGCTGCATCCAGGCGAGCGTTTGTAGCTGCATCCAGGCGAGGGTTTGTAGCTGCATCCAGGCGAGGGTTTGTAGCTGCATCCAGGCGAGGGTTTGTAGCTGCATCCAGGCGAGGGTTTGTAGCTGCATCCAGGCGAGGGTTTGTAGCTGCCTGGTATACCTTATGGAGCAAAGGGGATTTGCTAACCTCCCACTGTTTCTTTACTTTGAAGAGCTTAATAACAATAAGTGATTGAATTTTAGAGCAGATGTTCCATATAAAGAACATGAAGAAATTAGGTGTGTGTTCTGTTTCTTTCTCTCTTAGGTCATTAATGAAGGCATGACACTATGAATTGAAAATTATTTATTATTATTATTATTATTATTATTATCTCCATGTTCCCTGTGTTGTGCTGTTTTTAATGGGAGTTTTCCAATGAACTCTGTATTACTGTTTATTTGAATACAGACATTTCTAGCTTACAGCTCCACCAACCAGAGTTATTACAGCCTTCCACCAACAGATGCCGCCAAACATTAACATCTACTGAGTCTTATATTTACTCTTAAAAAAGATGCTACTTCAAGGATTCTTTGACGATTTGTAAAAGAATGACATGTGACATTCAGCGTTTTTCAAAAACTGCATGAATCCACAGATCCAGTCTGGCTTGTGGGAAGAGTTCAAGCTGGTGGAGGTGGGGTAATGGTTTATAGACACAATTGTATATAGCATGTATATAGGTTGTGTATAGCGTAGTGGGTAGAACCTTCATGCTGTAGGCTGGGGGTCAATCCCCGCCTGGGTAAACACCCTATACTATACTATACTATACCAAGAGTCTTTGGGCAAGATTCCCTACACTGCCTTCACCTACCTGTGTAAAAATGAGCAAATTGTGAGTCGCTCTGAATAGGAGCGTCTGCCAAATGCTATGATAGGTCCAGTGTGATAATACACCACTGGATCCATTGAACATAAGAATAAGTTCAGTGAACTTCAATGATCTTTACAGTCCCCAGATCTGAATCCAGCAGAGCGCCGTTCAGATGTGGCAGAACAGGAGATTCACAGCAATGTTCAGCTGATGAGACTGTGACACATACATTAGAGAAAAATCTGTATTTCCTGATAAGATTGATTTTGTTTTTTATTTAAATAAAAGTTATAAGTCTGTTAATATTTAAAAAGAAAAACCAAAAGGATCAGAAATGAAGAAGTCTTTACAGTCTGTTTTGCTCTGGTTTATTAAGGAGGCCAATATTTGAGGAGGGCACGGTACGGAGGAGCCTGCAGAGAAAGTTCTACTGTGTATAAATCCTCAGGAAAACTGCACTGACATCAAAACACTTGATGGAGCTTTGAGAAGTTCAGTAGATCTGTTTATTTCTTTTATAGAACTTAATTTGACATTTAATACAGCTTCATTTAAACTTGAGCGTTTCAAGCTTTAAACAGACTGAAATAAAAACAGACAACATGAACACAGAGCTCATGCTAACACACACATTTCCTCGATTTGTTTATTGTTTCCAACTGAACTTAAAAGTCAGCTCAAGCTTATTGATTAAACACTTAGATTTGAGAGTTTAGATGTTTAAAATGTTATTTTAGTGGGATTTGGAGTAAATTTTTAATAACTTTAAGCATTTACACAAATCAAAAAGACGCAGAGCTTCATCTTCATATAAAAGACTGAGATTCCCACATCAAGTTCATCAAACTGAAGCTGATATTTTGAGCTTTATGATCATTTCAGTTCATTAAAAGGAGATCTGTGATAAACAGTGTTATAACACTGTTCAACTGACTTACAGAGTTCTCCAAAATGAGTGAATCAAAAATCATCTATTAATTTATTAGCTTGTTAATTAATTCATTAATTACACATTGTTATGAAGAGTTTAAAACTCTCTATTTATGCTCTCAAATGTTTCAAGTGACAGATTTGTTTCTGACAAAAATGTTTTATTAAAGAAGTTCACCTCATTTCTGATGTTTAACAGGTGTGATGATCAGTGGTGCTGAGTTTTTACCTCCTTCATTGAGGGAGGGACTGAATAATGGATACAGTTTCTCAGTGAAAGACTGACCAGTGAAAGAGTAGATATGAGACCTGGACTCAACATCATAGAAGGAGACCAGACCCTCCTCATAATCCACAAACACCCCCACCTTCTGGGGAGCCTGTTTCAGGGAGAGGGCAACAGTAGGAGAGTCCAGAGCCTCATATTCAGTCTCATTTCTCAGCCACACAATCCAGTATCCTTTCTTAGAACTGGCTGTAATCTTCCCCTTCCTGTTACTGGACTCTGTGGTCACTCCTAAATCCCAGTTAGTCTTCCCTCTGACCTGAACCTCATAGTAAAATCTCCCTGAGGAGAACCCCTCCTTTCCCAGCACACAGGGACAGCGATCAAACCTCTCTGGTTTATCAGGAAGATTCTGTCGTTTGTCTCCATCTCTCACTTGTTTCCCGTCATCAGACAGGATGAGTTGAGGATGAGCTGAATCAGGATCCAGAGTCACGTCCACTGAGAGAGAAACATACAGTTTAACCCATTTTAACACTAACCATACTCACACTAATGCAGACTCATATAGTTTACTCAATAATATTATGTATCAGTGAGAATCCACACACCTGCATATTGTTGAATTCTCTTCATTTCTGTGTTAGAAGAATAAAGGATGACATCATTTGTTATTAGAATCTATATTGAGCTAAATTAAATGCCTCATTAGTATCGACTACAAACCAGCATTTCATATTAATACTAAGTGACAGTGCAGTGATGTCATGGATGGGAATTTTAAAGGATTAAAAATCTCATAATTAAATATTTAAATGCCGGATTTACACAAACATTCATTTCTGGTATTTGTATCTTGATGAAGTCCTGAATTTTTCTTCCTACCAATATTTTTTTTCTGCTGAACATCAAAATGTTTTAATAACCAGTAAAGACTCACCATGCTCATCAACCTTCTCCATCTCCTTACTGAGCTCTTCCTGAAGCTGAGTCAGAGCTCTCCTCAGAGGCTCCACCCTCAGATGAGAGTTAATCCTGACCTCAGTCCAGTTCTTGGTGTGTGGAGGGCTACATAGGGATGGGCAAACCTACAATGCAGGAGAGAGGAGAAACCCCTCAGCATGGGCAGTGCTGTCCTGTGATGGACTGCATTACTATGGAGAAACAGAGGGACTCTGACCTGTATGAGGTGGAGGTGGTCCTCAGTGTGGGAGAGCTGCTCCAGCTCAGTGTCTCTCCTCTTTAGCTCAGTGATTTCCTGCTCCAGCTCTTTAATGAACTCTTCAGCCTGCCTCTCTGCTGCTTTCTGCTTCTCCTCCATCACCTCAAGCAGCTCCGCCTGGCTTCTCTCAATGCAGCGTAGCAGAGCTCTGAAGACCTCCACACGGTCTGCTTTCTCCTTCTTTGAGCTTTTCTAACAGGGGACAATGGTAGTAACATTTCTTTTGCAACTCCATTGAAATACGGCTTAAAGCGCTTAATGGAAACCTAGTATGTGAGAACAGCAGAATAATGAAGGAAGTAAAACTCTGAACAAGTAAAAGAAAAAATATATTAAATTTTAATCAAACAAAACAATAAAACAAACAAATATATAAAGAAAAGGAAAAATAAACAAAACCATGTGCAATGGTACTTTTGTGCAGTAGACCCAATGAGATCACTTTCAGTTTCATACCTGTTCATTTTCAGAACTGCTGCTTGTCTCATTTCTGATACCAGACAAACAGTAAACCAGCCCTGTCGTATGCTGTCGTATGAGGATGTAATTATCTTTTCATGATGACTTAACTAGACATGGATTACTTAACTGGGCAGATCACAATGTTATTATTACTATGTTTTCATTTAACGACACAAACGGATGTATTTTGTTTGGTTTATATCATGTTGGCTTTAGGTGGTGATTCTAAATGAGTTGTAAAGAAGGAGGGATGGAGAAGAACAAAGGTACAAAGTTTGATTATTTAGTGGTATGTTTTACAAAAGACAGTAGAAATTATAACATATTAATACTAATATTAAAAACATGGATAATCAATGATAATGACTGTAATTAAATATTATGAAATAGAAATTATTTTCATTTTTTCTTCTACGTTTTATGAATCTAATCTCAGTCTTGACTCAGAGTCGACTCTAGTGGCCTTGAGTACAGCTCAGCCTGCACACTGTATATATTAGGTTTTTAGATGAAAATGAGATTTTTTTTTGTTGAAAAACTCACTTTATTCACTTCTACAGTTGGTAGTAGGGTTGATTATACTTCCGGTTCCGGTTGAGAGTACGCTGTGCGCTTTGTTTGCTGCCGCTTCTCGCTGGATCTTCTTCTATTTTTTTTTTCTTTTTTCTCTTTTTTCACTTTTCTGTCTGTTATACTTTGCTGGACTTTAACTCGACTGCTCGGGATTTCGGTTTTCTCTGGACACCTGTTTTGATCCGCTGCTGCAGCTTTGCTTGCGCTGTGGTGATATTCCTGGCTTTTTGTTTGCACCGGCAGTTTCATCGACTGTTGTTGCTAGCTGCGAGCCTGTCTGCGAGCCTGTCTGCGAGCCTGCCTGCACGAACTGCACATTTCTAACTTTTGGTTACACCGGCAATTTCGTCGGCTATTGTTGCTAGCTGCGAGCCTGCCTGCACGAACCGCCCCTGTGGCTCTGATGTCGAGTGGGTGGCTAAATGGGCTTGCGGTGTGTTTACTTTTGCCTTTTCTCAGATTATCATTTTTTGATTGGGCGATGGAGGAATTAACTGGTACTCCGAGCCTTTATCCTATATACTCATACTTCAGCGAGGACTTACGAAGGCTGCGTTCTTTCCGTCGGCTTGATGCTCCCACTTACAATCTTTGCTGCTCTATCAGCATCTCTAGACGACCGCGATATATACATCGTGGCCGTAAACGTCAGACTTATCCAGCACCTCAGGCACTGTGCATCAATCATCCCGCAGTACGGATTACTGATCGTTGCTTTAGGCGACGCCCTGGAAGAGCGCATCGTGGAGTGAACCATAGGTTTCTACTGGAGGTCCCTCGTTCTACATCGTCGCATCAGTCTGCTCCTTCAATCTCGGCACAGCGTCTATCTAACCTGGCGCTACTGAACTGTCGCTCGCTCACAGATAAGGCTGCATTAGTCAATGACCTTATCGACCAGCATCAGTTCCTGTCATTGATAAGCTGTTTTGATCTAACTCAACACGTTGACTTTCCGACTCATAAGAAGGGTCATATTCTGGACATAATCTGTTCTACGGGTGGGATTTTTACTAATATAACTGGACATTGTGTTGGTGTGTCTGACCATATACTAATCAATGTCTCTTTCTCTCCACCTGTTCCTAAACCTCACTCAAAATCTGTACTTACTTATCGTAATGTTAAGGCTATTGATTGTCCTTCTCTGTTGGCCTCTCTGGAAACGTTTAATTTTGCCCATCTTAGTTCAATGCAATCCACTGATGATGCTGTATCATTCTATAACTGTACTCTACGTGCTTGTCTTGACACCTTGGCACCGATGAAAACTAGATCTGTGCCTTCTACTCATAGATCGCCTTGGTTTACTCCTGCTCTCCGCAATATGAAAACAGCTGGAAGACGTCTAGAACGTCTTTTTAAGAAATCCGGATTGCAGGTTCACTATCTAGCTTACACTGATCATCTGGCCTCATACAAAGTAGCACTAAACAATGCTCGTGCATCATACTACGCGGATGTTTTCAGTGCTGCTGGTCAGAATCCCAAGCTTCTGTTTTCAGTGGTAAATAAGCTTCTGCGACCCCCATCAACTCCAAATACTGCCTCAACTGATCTATGTAATGCCTTTCTGAAATTCTACGGTAACAAGGTGTCAACCATCTACAAAGACCTGTTGAATACCCCTGCTGACTGCCATGGGCCTATCGTTTTCTCTCCAACTCTGTCACTTTCTTTTTCAAATTTCTCTCTGACTGACTCAACTTCTATTGTCAATATTATAGCTAACTCTAAGACTTCATCCTCTCGACTGGACCCTGTTCCTACCCATCTTCTTCAACGCTGTGTCTCTATCTTTTCCGAACCAATATGCCACTTGGTTAATCTTTCACTCACTTCTGGATATGTTCCTGTGTCTTTAAAAACAGCAGCTGTCACACCTATTATTAAGAAACCTGACTCAGATATAACAATTTTGAGCAATTACAGGCCTATTTCAAATCTCCCATTCATCTCTAAAGTCCTAGAAAAGGTCGTGGCTTCCCAGCTGCTTGATTTTTTGAACACTAATGATTTATTTGAAAAATTTCAATCTGGTTTTCGTTTGCATCATAGCACCGAGACTGCTCTTCTCTGTGTCCTAAATGACCTTCTCCTTTCCACGGATACAGGTTGCATCTCCATTCTTTTGCTTCTTGATCTCACTGCTGCTTTCGACACAGTAAATCACAATGTTCTTTTAACTAGGCTCACTGAGATTGGTCTCTCTGGAACCGTACTATCCTGGTTCCACTCGTATCTGACTAACAGGCTTCGGTTTATTTCAATTGGGAACCATACGTCTGACACAGTGCCCATTGAATATGGTGTCCCTCAGGGTTCCTTCCCCTCCTTTTTATAATCTATATTCTCGCCCTCGGTCATATTTTTCGTAGTCACAATTTACATTTTCATTGCTATGCTGATGATACTCAGATCTATCTCAGCTTCAAACCAGCAGCACTGTTTCCCCCACCCCAGTTAAATAGATGTCTTATTGACCTGAACTCCTGGCTTAGGGCAAATTTTCTTTCTTTAAATGCACGTAAAACCGAGTTTATAGTCACTGGCTCCAAGTCCACTGTTAACGCTCTCAAAAATCTTGCTCTCACTGTAAATGATATTACAATCACTCCATCTGTCACTGTCCAAATCCTAGGTGTTCTTTTTGACCCTTCTTTGTCTTTTGAACCGCACATCAAGTCTCTGTCTAGGTCGGCATTTTTCCACCTTCGCAATATTTCACGTATCCGTCCTTTACTGTCCCCGGCTGCAGCTGAGTCTCTGGTCCATGCTTTTGTTACTTCTCGCCTGGACTATTGTAACTCATTGCTCTATGGGCTCCCCGCTAAGTCACTTAGGTCATTACAAATAGTGCAAAATTCTGCAGCACGGATTCTCACATACACTAAAAAATCTGAGCACATTACTCCTGTTCTTCAGAGACTTCATTGGCTGCCCATTACTTTATGTATTCACTATAAAATTCTACTTCTCACATTCAAGACACTTCATGGCCTGGCTCCTGCTTACTTACTCGACCTTCTAATACCCTACAAGCCCACTCGTAACCTCAGGTCTTTGGAAGCAGGCCTTCTAGTGGTCCCTAGGTTCAGGCTCAGCTTTATGTGTGGTCGTTCCTTCAGTGTTGCGGCCCCCTTGCTGTGGAACTCTCTGCCTCTCTCTCTTCGCTCTACCTCTTCTCTTTCTCACTTCAAATCTTTATTGAAATCTCATCTTTTTCTCCTTCATTTTTCTCCTGCATCTTCCTCGGGCCTTGTGTAATGTGATATGCATTTGTAAAGCGACCTTGGGTTTTATGTAAAGGCGCTATATAAGTTCAACTTATTATTATTATTATTATTATTATTATTATTATTATTATTATTACAGACTGTTTGATTTCCTCAATCTTCTTCAGTCGGTTTTGGATCATCTGCTGAACTTCTGCCTGTGCCTTCAACAGCTGAGTCTATGATGAAGAAATAAATTGTAAGCTCTCATTCAGTTAGACTATTTTTATTAAAAGGACTGAACAGGAGACAAAGTTACCAATTCTTTCTAAACGTCTCTCACCTTCTTCTCTCCACTCTCCTCCTCTATAGGAACAGTGCTGTGAGTCTTATGGTCTCCTTCGGTGCAGAACTGACACACACACGTCTGGTCATCTCTACAGAACAACTCCAGGGGTCTCTCATGTTTCTGGCAGATGTAGTCCTCCAGGTTCTCCACAGGGTCCATCAGTTTGTGTTTCTTCAGTTTAGCTGCAGTTTTATGAGGCGTCAGATGAGTCTCACAGTAAGAGACTCCACAGTCCAGACAGGTCTTTACAGCCTCCAGCTTCTCCTCACTGCAGAGGTCACACAGAACATTTGTAGATTTGGAGGGTCGTTTCTCTGGAGCTCTGCTGGATTTGACCTGAACTGACTTCTTGAACTGAGCAGCCAGTCCAGAGATGAACGTGTTCACAGACAGTTCAGGTCTTGTTGGGAATTCTGCCTTACAGACTGGACACTGGCAGCGTGAACTGCTGTCCCAGTACTGTTTGAGACAGACCCTGCAGTAGTTGTGTCCACATGGAGTAGAGACTGGATCAGTGAACACATCCAGACAGATGGCGCACTGGAGCTGATCTTCAGACAGGAGACTGCTGGAGGAAGCCATGGCTGACAGAGAAGAGACACAGAGAGGTGATTAGAACCCACAAAGGATGTCCTGGACGTTGAAGGTCAACCCTTCTAACTTCACGGAATGAGTGAAGAACAAAATATGAAAAGACGATGTGAAATGAAAATGTGATGAAAACCCTTTTTATGGTTTTGTATAACTGGAATGTGTTTGAGCAGGAAGGCCGTGATGTTCTCATTAATCACCATCATTCATCTGGCCGATCAGCCTCACACTGTTCCTATTAACCGTGCTCTACATCCTCCTCTGTGTGGTGAGCGCTCTCTCTGTCTGCTCTGATTCTCTGTAGCTGAACAGTAACAGCACCACATGTGAAAACACAGGTGACAGATTCCAGCTTTCTGAGCAGTTTAATAAAGTAAGCAGTAGTTAGAGGTAGAAATGTGCTGAAAAGCAGCTCTTAGAAATTACCAGGTTCTCTTTTTCTCTCTTGTCCTGGTTTTCTGCTCCTTCAGTTCCTCAGCAGAGGCTTTAAGTCCTTTAAGAAGCTTTAAACTGAAGGTCGTGTCCTGATGAAATGATCTGGATTCTATTTATAAAACAGTTTTGCTTAACTTTCATTTCTCGCAGTGACGTCATGAGGCCATGCCCACTTCACCATGACATTGGTCTGTTGCACTTCCAGGTTTTGGCCACCAGGCGGCAGAAATTCACCAACTGACTTACAGCACATTCACCTGTTTCTCAGTATTTTCCACAGAAATTATTAAAGCAAACGCTGTGAAAACCTTCATCAGTTCACACTGGAGCAGATTTATAAAAGGGCATTTTATCTTCAGTGTTGAAGGTCTTGGTGAAGATACACAGACTCATGTTCCAGTCTGTAAATCATGTAAATGAGGTCTTGATGAGAGAAAGTCACAGTGACTGTCACGATTGGCCCTGCAGTTACCCCTCCTGCCCACAGGAGGTCACTCTCGCCCCAGTTCTAGCACTCACTCACCTGCATCTCATCTGTAATTAGCTCAGTATTTAAGCACGCTGCTCTGAACTCACCTTGCGACGTCTTGTCTTCCCATAGCCATTTCGAAGCGTTTGTCCTTTCTCTGTGTTTTTTTGTGTATGACCTTTCTCTGTTTGAACTTGACCACGATTTAGGATTTCCCTTTGTTTGTATGCCTCTGGATGATCTTTCTTCTGTGTACCCCGACTACGATGATTGGATTCCCCTCTGTTTGTACGTTTTTTGGATTGGTTTAACCTTATCCTCAATAAACCTGCGATTGGATTCTACCCTGGTCTCGCGTTACAGTGACCAAGGCAGAGGACAGCAGGGAGACATCCAGAACTACAGTAGAGCTCTTTATTAAGAAGATCAGCTTCTGTAAGTGTAAAAATCAATGTACCCAGACCTTCAAACACTGTGGTCAGAAACTGGATGAACACAAACAGTCAGAGTTTTTATTAACAATAAACAAAGAACAGGTAGATCTGCAGATGCAGGCAAACTAAACCCCAACGTGCAGTCAGTGAGTTACAGAAGGATGGAGTGCAGGTGGGCTAATCTGATCCAGAGGACAGAACAGAACCAAAGAAAAGAAAACAATATAACAAACTACTCTGGGCTGTGTTTTAAACATCGAGTCTAATGGGAATAAAAGAAAAGCCCACTTTTACACTGGATTAAACTACAACCCCGTTTCCAAAAGGGTTCATACGCAGTGCAATGATGTGCAGACCATTTAAACACTATATTCAATTGTAAATAGTACAAAGACAACATATCACATATTAAAACCGATTTATATATATATATATATATATATATATATATATATATGTAACCCAGTCGAATTTCCCAATTATTGAATTCATTTATTTATTTTGTTCCATAGGACATTCTAGAAAAGCTCATTTTAATGTGTGCAGTAGTTGGTATGCGCTCACACACCTTAATTCACTGATTTCCCTTCAGATGTATATATACAGTTGTGATCAAATTTATTCAACCCCCACTGAAATAGAGTGTTTTGGCCAGTTTGACATTGATTTTGATCATTTCAGTCATCTTATTTACAATTATATGAAAGAGGCACTTATAAATTAGACAAATATAACATAACATTTATGATGAAATAACCACAAATGTCTTTTCTGTGCTCACATCATTATCAGTTTTATTCAACCCCCTAGTGACATTATTTTTTAGTATTTAGTACAACATCCTTTTCCAGTTATGAAATCTTTCAAGCGTGAAACATAGATTGACACAAGTGTCTTGCAGCGACCTATGGGTTTCTTAGCCCATTCTTCATGGGCAAAAGCCTCCAGTTCAGTCACATTCTTAGGTCCCACCAGAGGTTCTCAATTGGATTTAAGTCTGGTGACTGCGATGGCCACTCTAGAATGTTCCAGCCTTTCATCTTCAACCATGCTCTAGTGGACTTGGATGTGTGCTTCGGATCATTGTCCTGTTGGAAGGTCCAACGTCTCCCAAGCCGCAGGTTTGTGACTGACTCCATCACATTTTCCTCCAAGATCTCCTGGTACTGAAGGGAATTCATGGTACCCTGCACCCGTTGAAGCTTTCCTGTACCATTAGAAGCAAAACAGCCCCAAAGCATACTGCAGTCGACTTTTCTTGTTCTTTGGAGTCGGCAAGTGGGTGCGCCTGGGTGTTCTGGAATGGAGATCTTCGTTATGCAGTGCGCGCCTTATTGTCTGAGCTGAAACTTTGGTGCCCACATCTGACAGGTCTTTTTTCAGTTCCTTAGCAGTCACGCGGGGATTTTTCTCCACATTACGCTTCAGGTAGCGCACAGCAGTCGCGGTCAGGATCTTCTTTCTGCCACGACCAGGTAGCGTTTCCAATGTGCCCTTTAACTTGAACTTGTGAATGATACTTCCGATAGTGTCTCTTGGAATATTTAACAACTTCGCAATCTACTTATATCCATTGCCATTCTTGTGAAGAGAAATAACCTCTTCTCGTGTCTTCTGGGACCAGTAGATGTCTAGAAGGAGCTGCGTATCACAGTCCTTTTAAATCTGCCTAATTGGTGCTTATTATGCTTGATTGCTGCTCGTTGACATCCACAGGTGGTTTTAATACCTGATTGAAAACACTGGAATGAACCTCTGTTCTTAAGAGTGGTAGTCGTAAAGGGGTTGAATAATTGTGTCAATGAAGAAATCACAAAAAGGCCATTTAATACTTTATGACAAAAACAAGTGATGCTATTTTAGTTGCATTTAGTTCTTTAACAAGTCCTTGTAAGATTTAATTATGAACGCAATTACAAATGTGCACTGAATTCCATAAAACCCTTCAGAGCATTGGGGGCTGAATAAATTTGATCACAACTGTATATATATATATATGTGTGTGTGTGTGTGTGTGTGTGTGTTTTTGTGGTTGTGCTAGGTGATTGGTTCTGTCATCTGTCAATAAAAAAGTGATTTGTGGGCGGGACTAGGAGCTGCATGGAGAACGGAAAGAGAGAGAGTGAGCTAAGCCAGTTCAACCACGCGGTAACGCAACTAGTTCGGGTTTCAAATACTGATGGGATTTTCGGCTCTATTTTGAGATGCGGCTCTAATGGCTCTTCTTACTGTGGAGAGCCGGCTCTTTCGGCTCCCAAACGGCTCCCCATATATATATATTTACATTATTAACTAATTAATAGCTTAAACCTAGTTTTATAACATTTTGTTTCATTATTGACATTGTTAAGCACTTGTGATGAGTAGAAATGCTGCATAACAATGCTTTATAAATAAAACTTTTATTATAACCAATTATTAAATTATCACAAAATAGCACCACTTCCACAAAAATAACTTGAAATAAATTAAACAGTTATACATACAATCACCCACCACAATACGAAAAAGTATTAAAGCAGCTTCATAGCAAAAAAGGTGCCACAATACAAATATCATGTGAACAACACAAGTTTTGAACCACTAGAGATAAAGAACTCACTGTATTAAATCACTCAAAGACTTACAGATTGGCATTGAGAAACACCAGGTGTCTAAGCTTGGCGGGGCTGATCCTGTTCCTTCTCTCAGTTATGATCTGTCCAGTTTTAGAGAAGATCCTCTCTGAGGGGACGGATGTTGCCACTATGCACAGTCTACGTTCCATCACATGAGAGAGATGTGGATAGATCAGTGTCCTTGTCTCCCACCAGCTCAGTGGGTCAGCACTGCGCTGGAAAAGAGGCTCCTCAAGGTAGGACCTCACCTCCAGAATAGCATCAGCTGTAGGATTCCTGGTTGCAGTGTCTCCGCTTGCCCGCTCCTCAAAAAACCTCCAAACAGCCGATGCTTGAGGCTCCTCCAGCTCACGTGCTGCTGCTGCCTCCTCTCCTCCATGACCCCCTTGCAGGTGAGATGACTGCCCATACCTTAATGCTGCTGTAGTTATTCTTTGGAGAGCTTCGTCGACTGCTCGGTTGTCATTAAAGGCCACCTTTTTGAAACGGGGGTCAAGGATGGTGGTTTCGGACAGAATTGTGTTGTACTCCATCCGGTGGAATTTTTTGTCCATGCTAGAACAGAGAGAATTCACCAACTCCTTCACGCTCTCTGTGGTTACTCTGCTCTGATGCTCTGCTGTCACTCTCTGAAGACCCCTACACAGTATCAGCATTTTGGAGGCGGTAACATACCTGAAAAAAGAAGCATCAAAATATTATATTTTATATAATATTTATTTATATAGCCTATTTAGCAATAGTATTTTGTTTCATTTCTAAATTGCTTTACATAATAATAATTTTTTTTATTTATTAGTATTATTTTCAACCATTTCTAAACCTGTTTGTCAAATAAATAATTTAACAAATAAAAAAATATTACAATGATAATAACATCATAATAAAGTTTAATAGGTATCATAGTAAAGTTCAATGAGATGATGTTTGAACACTTTGGATTAGATATACAACCTTTGGATTAGATATACAGCCTGTTAAACTGAAGTTGACTACTATGATTGGAAGAAGCATGACAGTGAACAGCGAGCGAGTTATGGGCCTTAGAGTAAGAGGGTACAGTTCAGCAGTTTACATTGATCTTCCCTGTTCGTATAGTAAAAACTGTATTCCTGTAAACCATGAACACATCCCCACCTGTGAGACAGCTAAACAGTGGAGCCATCTGCGCACAATTGCAGCAAAGATTCCTTCTTTGCTGGAATGTGAAGTGGGCCTTTTGATAGGCTATAACTGCTCAAGAGCTTTGGCACCTAGGGAAGTGAGATTGGGTGGAAATGAGGAACCGTATGCTGTACGGACAGACTTGGGGTGGAGTATCGTAGGACATTCATGTCCACGTTCTGACTCCTTGAGTCATGTTAGTGTATGTCATAAAGTGGTGGTTAAAGAGTCTCCATGCATTGTACCAATAGATGTTATTCACGTACTTGAATCTGATTTTAAGGATATTCAAGGTGATGAGAGAACTGTTTCACAAGAAGATCTTTTCTTTCTTCACAAGTTGAAGAATAACATTGTTAAGAATAACTATGGTCACTATGAACTGCCCTTGCCTTTCAAAGAAAGACCGAAATTGCCTGACAATAAGCCGCTTGCCCTTAATAGACTTGTACATCTCAAAAGGAAGCTCCTGAGGGATGAGAAGTACAAGGAACATTATATCGAGTTCATGAATGAAATTATTGAAAAGAAGGATGCAGAAGAAGTTGTAGATGGAGGAAAGCTGGGAGAAAAATGGTATATTCCCCATCATGGAGTTTATAATGCCAAGAAGCCAGACAAGCTGAGAGTAGTTTTCGATTGTTCAGCTAAGTATGAAGGAATTTGTCTAAATGATCATCTCCTTACTGGCCCTGACCTAATTAACAACTTGACAGGGATTCTTATTCGCTTTCGTTATTCAGCAGGGATGCTACAGTACCTCTCTGCGTTGATCTCCACTGTGACCTGGTTGAAGGGCTCCAGGACACTGCAGGCCTCTTGCAGAGCCTCCCACTCCTCTTGGCTGAGAGGAACCACAGGTGCATTGATGACTGACAATGTTGCGATAACCGCATCCTTTGATTCGAGCATTCGCTGGATCATATGGAATGTAGAATTCCAGCGGGTGACACACTCCTGTTTGAGCTTAAGCTCTACCATAGACACCTGTCGCTGGGTGGATTTAAGCTTTTGGGTGGCTGCTGTGCTTCGGTGGAAAAATTCCACTATTGCCTTCACTTTGTCCACAGTGGGCTTCATAGCCCTCAGAGCATTTCTCACAAATAGATTAATGGTGTGTGCTAGGCATGGATGGTGTGTCCATTTCAACAGCTGGATGGCTCTCGTAATGTTGGCTGCATTGTCTGTGACGCAGCATACAACTTTGTGTTCCACCCCCCACTCTCTTGCCACTCGGAGGAGCTCTTCAGCCAAGTTTTCAGAGGTGTGTCTGTCACTAAACTCAAAGCAGTCTAGCAGAGATGACACCATACTGTAGTTTTCAATGAAGTGGCAGGTGACAAACATAAAAGATGTGGTGGCGCAGGATGTCCAGCAGTCAGTGGTCAAGCATACAGCTGAGGCTCTCTTCACCCTTTCTTGCAAAGATGCCCTTGCTGCATCATATAGGCCTGGGATTATTTTTTGTGACAGGGTTTTTCGGCTGGGGACGACATACATGGGATTGAGGGCATGGCTGTAACTCCTAAATCCGACATCCTCTACAATTGAAAAGGGCTGGAAATCACGTGCCACCATCTTGGCAAGCTCCTCGTCAATTGCATTCTGTCTTGCTGGAGTTTCTGCAGGAATTGCTTGATTGAGCTGTGGGTTGTAGATGCAGGAGGGTGGGATCCAGGCTGGGATGTAGGAATGGGGGCAGACGTTGTGGCAGCTGAAGAAGCAGTTAGAGTTGATATAATTGCACCTGAAGAAGTAGTTGCAGTTGATGCACTTGCACTGTCAGAAGGTTCCCTTTCTCGTCTCGACTCCTCCAGCAATACTGATGAGTGCGATGTCCTCATGTGCCTGTGCAAGTTGTTTGTCGAGCCTGCTCTATATGAAATGCTGACTTTGCACAGTCTGCTCTCTGCCCTGGAGCTCATTAAAATGAGTCCAAATCTTGCTACGTTTTCTGTCACTCATTTTCACACCTAGGCCTATTGTGTTCTCACACAGACTCCCCTTCTTTCTGCCGTGCTTCTTGACCGCTGTATGTGAGTGAGTGTCTGTATTAACACCTGCCCACGAACGCAATACAGCGTGGCCACTTGCCTGCCGTTTCCACAAAAAAGTGGAGATAAACTTTTTTTTCAGTGTTTCCCCGTTACCTTATTAATTGAAAGCTGCGTGTGATTGATCAGATGTGTCGAGCACACGCTTGACATGCGGGCAGTGGAGACATTAAGGCACCGACTGAGGACTGTAGCAGTGGCAGAAGCAGAGCAAGACGCGCAAGGAGAGGAGGAGGGGAGAGACAGGAGGCACCGAAGGACAAAAAAACGACGTTGGAAAAAAAACTCTCGGCTCTGTGGCACTTGCAGAGCACAAGCGCAGCGACAGGGAGGCGGAGAGACAGCGAGATACTGAAGGAAAAAACCGGCTCCCAAATAGGATCTTAAATGGGAGCCGGTTCCAATCGTTCACTTCAAAGAGCCGACTCTTAGAGCCGGATCGTTTGCGAACGACACATCACTAAAAGAGAGGGCTGTAAGCGGCTGCCTGGACGGTTCACCATTTGCACGACCCTCGCTCTCAGCCGGATCTGCTGTCGGCCTGTTCCTACGCCCACCTGCTCGCACCACAGACCCCCAACTTTCGCTAGAGGTTGTGAATACTGTGCTTGTGTAACCCACTCAAAATATTAATCATCAAATAAGTTGTAATCCACTCTAAAAAAAAATTAACCTCCTCAGAAAATGATAGTAAACTACATTAATTAAAAAGAAAAGAAATAGATGAATAATAATAATAATAAATAAATAAAGGAAAAGATTATGGGGGTAGTTTACGCTGCAGCGCATGCTCAGTGAGTCCGGGGTGAAGCCAGCAGATTGGAGGGAGAGGAGAGAGCTCGTCAGCCAAAACACAGGTTTCATCCTCATAACCTCACTAATACCCTGATTTTATGCTAGATGGGAGAGATCTTGCTCTGTGGGACTGCTCTGCTGTGCCCTATGATGCTGACCGACTGCTGATGCCATGCAAACGGACCCGTGAGGATTTGTTGCTGCTGTATTTTTTATAAGGATCCTAGTAAGAGCGCGCGCGTTTCACATTCTTACACATTTTTTTTCTTCAAGATTTTTTTTTACCTGCAGGTGAATTTTTTTTTTTGTATTTCGGTACAAAAGGACTGGTGTGTTGTGCCTCATTCTCACCATTTGGGGGTGATGTAGCTCCACATCTGAATTGTCAATAAAATCTAAGAAGGATAACTTTGTTATAGATTCTCATAACAACCTCGTTTTTGGTGTCTCCAGGCTTTTTGAAATGAACCCCTTTGAATGGTGGCAGTTCTGCATTGGTGCAAACTTTAGAAACTTGATTTCTTTTAAGTCGCAAGTTTAGTTAAAACTTTGGTGAGGCCTGTAGCTAAATCCAGAAAAGGGTTTGTAGCTGCATCCAGGCGAGGGTTTGTAGCTGCATCCAGGCGATGGTGTGTAGCTGCATCCAGGCGATGGTTTGTAGCTGCATCCAGGCGAGGGTTTGTAGCTGCATTCAGGCGAGGGTTTGTAGCTGCATCCAGGCGAGGGTTTGTAGCTGCCTGGTATACATTATGGAGCAAAGGGGATTTGCTAACCTCCCACAGTGTCTTTACTTTGAAGAGCTTAATAACAATAAGTGATTGAATTTTTCTAGCAGATGGTCCATATAAAGAATATGAAGAAATTATGTGTGTGTTCTGTTTCTTTCTCTCTTAGGTCATTAATGAAGGCATGACACTATGACTTGAAAATTATTTTTTATTATTATTATTATTATTATTATTATTATGGGCTCCATGTTCTCTGTGTTTTGCTGTTTTTATGGGAGGTTTCCAATGAACTCTGTATTACTGTTTATTTGAATACAGACATTTCTAGCTTACAGCTCCACCAACCAGAGTTATTACAGCCTTCCACCAACAGATGGCGCCAAACATTAACATATACTGCGTCTTATATTTACTCTTAAAAACGATGCTACTTCAAGGATTCTTTGACGATTTGTCAAACAATGACGTGACATTCAGCGTTTGTCAAAAACAGCATGAATCCACAGATCCAGACTGGCTTGTGGGAACAGTTCAAGCTGGTGGAGGTGGGGTAATGGTTTATAGACACAATTGTATATAGCGTGTATATAGGTTGTGTATAGCGTAGTGGGTAGAACCTTCATGCTGTAGGCTGGGGGTCAATCCCCGCCTGGGTAAACACCCTATACTATACTATACTATACTATACAAACTATACTATATTATACACATTATACTGTACTAAGAGTCTTTGGGCAAGACTCCCAACACTGCCTTCACCTACCTGTGTAAAAATGAGCAAATTGTGAGTCGCTCTGGATAGGAGCGTCTGCTAAATGCTGTGATAGGTCCAGTGTGATACACCACTGGATCCACTGAATATAAGAATAAGTTCAGTGAACTTCAATGATCTTTACAGTCCCCAGATCTGAATCCAGCAGAGTGCCGTTCAGACGTGGCAGAACAGGAGATTCACAGCAATGTTCAGCTGATGAGACTGACACACAGATTAGAGAGAAATCTGTATTTCCTGATAAGATTGATTTTGTTTTTTATTTAAATAAAAGTTATAAGTCTGTTAATATTTAAAAAGAAAAACCAAAAGGATCAGAAATGAAGACGTCTTTACAGTCTGTTTTGCTCTGGTTTATTAAGGGGGCCGATATTTGAGGAGGGCACGGTACGGAGGAGCCTGCAGAGAAAGTTCTACTGTGTATAAATCCTCAGGAAAACTGCACTGACATCAAAACACTTGATGGAGCTTTGAGAAGTTCAGTAGATCTGTTTATTTATTTTGTAGAGCTTAATTTGACATTTAATACAGTTTCATTGAAACTTGAGCGTTTCATGCTTTAAACAGACTGAAATAAAAACAGACAACATGAACACAGAGCTCATGCTAACACACACATTTCCTCGATTTGTTTATTGTTTCCAACTGAACTTAAAAGTCAGCTCAAGCTTATTGATTAAACACTTAGATTTGAGAGTTTAGATGTTTAAAATGTTATTTTAGTGGGATTTGGAGTAAATTTTTAATAACTTTAAGCATTTACACAAATCAAAAAGACGCAGAGCTTCATCTTCATATAAAAGACTGAGATTCCCACATCAAGTTCATCAAACTGAAGCTGATATTTTGAGCTTTATGATCATTTCAGTTCATTAAAAGGAGATCTGTGATAAACAGTGTTATAACACTGTTCAACTGACTTACAGAGTTCTCCAAAATGAGTGAATCAAAAATCGTCTATTAATTTATTAGCTTGTTAATTAATTCATTAATTACATAGTTATAAAGAGTTTAGAACTCTCTATTTCTGCTCTGAAATGTTTCAAATGACAGATTTGTTTCTGACAAAAATGTTTTATTAAAGAAGTTCACCTCATTTCTGATGTTTAACAGGTGTGATGATCAGCGGTGCCGAGTTTTTACCTCCATAACTGAGAGAGGGACTAAAGTATTGATAGAGTTTCTCAGTGAAAGACTGACCAGTGAAAGAGTAGATATGAGACCTGGCCTCAACATCATAGAAGGAGACCAGACCCTCCTCATAATCCACAAACACTCCCACCTTCTGGGGAGTCTGTTTCAGAGAGAGGGGAACACGAGGAGAGTCCAGAGCTTTATATTCAGTCTCATTTCTCAGCCACACAGTCCAGTATCCATTCTCAGGACTCAGTATAATCTTCCCCTTCCTGCTACTGGACTCTCTGGTCACTCCTAAATCCCACTCAGTCTTCCCTCTGACCTGAACCTCATAGTAAAACCTCCCTGAGGAGAACCCCTCCTTTCCCAGAACATTGACACAATAATCAAACCTCTCTAGTTTATCAGGGAGTTTCTGTCGTTTGTCTCCATGTCTCACTTGTTTCCCGTCATCAGACAGGATGAGGAAGGGATGAGCTGAATCAGGATCCAGAGTCACGTCCACTGAGAGAGAAACACACAGTTTAACCCATTTTAACACTAACCATACTCACACTAATGCAGACTCATATATTTTACTCAATAATATTATGTATCAGTGAGAATCCACACACCTGCATATTGTTGAATTCTCTTCATTTCTGTGTTAGAAGAATAAAGGATGACATCATTTGTTATTAGAATCTATATTGAGCTAAATTAAATGCCTCATTAGTATCGACTACAAACCAGCATTTCATATTAACACTAAGTGACAGTGCAGTGATGTCATGGATGGGAAATTTAAAAGATTAAAAATCTAATAATTAAATATTTAAATGCCTGATTTACACAAACATTCATTTCTGGTATTTGTATTTTGATGAAGTCCTGAATTTTTCTTCCTACCAATATTTTTTTCTGCTGAACATCAAAATGTTTTAATAACCAGTAAATACTCACCATGCTCATCAACCTTCTTCATCTCCTTACTGAGCTCTTCCTGAAGCCGAGTCAGAGCTCTCCTCAGAGTCTCCACCCTCAGATGAGAGTTAATCCTGACCTCAGTCCAGTTCTTGGTGGGTGGAGGGCTCCAGAGGGACGGGTAAACCTACAGTCCAGCAGGAGTGAGGAGAAACCCCTCAGCATGGGCAGTGCTGTCCTGTGATGGACTGCATTACTATGGAGAAACAGAGGGACTCTGACCTGTATGAGGTGGAGGTGGTCCTCAGTGTGGGAGAGCTGCTCCAGCTCAGTGTCTCTCCTCTTTAGCTCACTGATCTCCTGCTCCAGCTCTTTAATGAACTCTTCAGCCTGCCTCTCTGCTGCTTTCTGCTTCTCCTCAAGCAGCTCCGCCTGGCTTCTCTCAATGCAGCGCAGCAGAGCTCTGAAGATCTCCACACCGTCTACTTTCTCCTTCTCTGAGCTTTTCTAACAGGGGACAATAGTAGTAACATTACTTTTGCAACTTTCATCCATTGAAATACAGCTTAAAGCGCTTAATGGAAACCAGATGACAGAACAGCAGAATAATGAAGGAAGAAAACTCTGAACAAGTAAAAGGAAAAAAATATTAAATTTTAATCAAACAAAACAACAAAACAAACAAATATATAAAGAAAAGGAAAAATAAACAAAACCATGTGCAATGGTACTTTTGTGCAGTAGACCCAATGAGATGACATTCAGTTTCATACCTGTTCATTTTCAGAACTGCTGCTTGTCTCATTTCTGATACCAGACAAACAGTAAACCAGCCCTGTCGTATGCTGTCGTATGAGGATGTAATTATCTTTTCATGATGACTTAACTAGACATGGATGACTTAACTGGGCAGATCACAATGTTGTTATTACTATGTTTTCATTTAACGACACAAACGGATGTATTTTGTTTGGTTTATATTATGTTGGCTTTAGGTGGTGATTCTAAATGAGTTGTAAAGAAGGAGGGATGGAGAAGAACAAAGGTACAAAGTTTGATTATTTAGTGGTATGTTTTACAAAAGACAGTAGAAATTATAACATATTAATACTAATATTAAAAACATGGATAATCAATGATAATGACTGTAATTAAATATTATGAAATATGAATTATTTTCATTTTTTCTTCTACTTTTTATTAATCTAATCTCAGTCTTGACTCAGAGTCGACTCTAGTGGCCTTGAGTACAGCTCAGCCTGCACACTGTATATGTTCGATTTTTAGATGAAAATGAGATTTTTTTTGTTGAAAAACTCACTTTATTCACTTCTACAGTTGGTAGTAGGGTTGATTATACTTCCGGTTCCGGTTGAGAGTACGCTGTGCGCTTTGTTTGCTGCCGCTTCTCGCTGGATCTTCTTCTATTTTTTTTTTCTTTTTTCTCTTTTTTCACTTTTCTGTCTGTTATACTTTGCTGGACTTTAACTCGACTGCTCGGGATTTGGGTTTTCTCTGGACACCTGTTTTGATCCGCTGCTGCAGCTTTGCTTGCGCTGTGATGACATTCCTGGCTTTTTGGTTGCACCGGCAGTTTCATCGACTGTTGTTGCTAGCTGCGAGCCTGTCTGCGAGCCTGTCTGCGAGCCTGCCTGCACGAACTGCACATTTCTAACTTTTGGTTACACCGGCAATTTCGTCGGCTATTGTTGCTAGCTGCGAGCCTGCCTGCACGAACCGCCCCTGTGGCTCTGATGTCGAGCGGGTGGCTAAATGGGCTTGCGGTGTGTTTACTTTTGCCTTTTCTCGGATTATCATTTTTTGATTGGGCGATGGAGGAATTAACTGGTACTCCGAGCCTTTATCCTATTTACTCATACTCCAGCGAGGACTTACGAAGGCTGTGTTCTTTCCGTCGGCTTGATGCTCCCACTTGCAATCTTTGCTGCTCTATCAGCATCTCTAGACGACCCCGATATATACATCGTGGCCGTAAACGTCAGACTTATCCAGCACCTCAGGCACTGTGCATCAATCATCCCGCAGTACGGATTACTGATCGTTGCTTTAGGCGACGCCCTGGAAGGGCGCATCGTGGAGTGAACCATAGGTTTCTACTGGAGGTCCCTCGTTCTACATCGTCGCATCAGTCTGCTCCTTCGATCTCGGCACAGCGTCTACCTAACCTGGCGCTACTGAACTGTCGCTCGCTCACAGATAAGGCTGCATTAGTCAATGACCTTATCGACCAGCATCAGTTGGATCTATTCTTTTTAACTGAAACGTGGCAGGTACCGGGTGACTTTTCTTACCTGAATGCTGCTTCTCCCCCTAATTTTAATTATCTGGCCTCACCTAGAAAAACAGGTAGAGGTGGGGGACTGGCGGTTTTATTCAGGGACAATTTTGACTTGACTTTGGGCAACCCACAAAATGTTTCCTCTTTTGAAGTCATGGTTCTCAAGGCTCCTGGGTGTATCTTCTTAATGATTTACCGCCGCCCGAAGAGTTCTCTGACTGAATTTTTGTCAGAATTTGGGGAGATCTTGGCGTTTGCCAGTTCACTCTCCTCTTCCATCATTGTTCTTGGCGATGTTATTATCCACCTTGACTCTAACTCTTCTGCCTCTTCAGAATTCCTGTCATTGATAAGCTGTTTTGATCTAACTCAACACGTTGACTTTCCGACTCATAAGAAGGGTCATATTCTGGACATAATCTGTTCTACGGGTGGGATTATTATTAATATAACTGGACATTGTGTTGGTGTGTCTGACCATATACTAATCAATGTCTCTTTCTCTCCACCTGTTCCTAAACCTCACTCAAAATCTGTACTTACTTATCGTAATGTTAAGGCTATTGATTGTCCTTCTCTGTTGGCCTCTCTGGAAACGTTTAATTTTGCCCATCTTAGTTCAATGCAATCCACTGATGATGCTGTATCATTCTATAACTGTACTCTACGTGCTTGTCTTGACACCTTGGCACCGATGAAAACTAGATCTGTGCCTTCTACTCATAGATCGCCTTGGTTTACTCCTGCTCTCCGCAATATGAAAACAGCTGGAAGACGTCTAGAACGTCTTTTTAAGAAATCCGGATTGCAGGTTCACTATCTAGCTTACACTGATCATCTGGCCTCATACAAAGTAGCACTAAACAATGCTCGTGCATCATACTACGCGGATGTTTTCAGTGCTGCTGGTCAGAATCCCAAGCTTCTGTTTTCAGTGGTAAATAAGCTTCTGCGAACCCCATCAACTCCAAATACTGCCTCAACTGATCTATGTAATGCCTTTCTGAAATTCTACGGTAACAAAGTGTCAACCATCTACAAAGACCTGTTGAATACCCCTGCTGACTGCCATGGGCCTATCGTTTTCTCTCCAACTCTGTCACTTTCTTTTTCAAATTTCTCTCTGACTGACTCAACTTCTATTGTCAATATTATAGCTAACTCTAAGACTTCATCCTCTCGACTGGACCCTGTTCCTACCCATCTTCTTCAACGCTGTGTCTCTATCTTTTCCGAACCAATATGCCACTTGGTTAATCTTTCACTCACTTCTGGATATGTTCCTGTGTCTTTAAAAACAGCAGCTGTCACACCTATTATTAAGAAACCTGACTCAGATATAACAATTTTGAGCAATTACAGGCCTATTTCAAATCTCCCATTCATCTCTAAAGTCCTAGAAAAGGTCGTGGCTTCCCAGCTGCTTGATTTTTTGAACACTAATGATTTATTTGAAAAATTTCAATCTGGTTTTCGTTTGCATCATAGCACCGAGACTGCTCTTCTCTGTGTCCTAAATGACCTTCTCCTTTCCGCGGATACAGGTTGCATCTCCATTCTTTTGCTTCTTGATCTCACTGCTGCTTTCGACACAGTAAATCACAATGTTCTTTTAACTAGGCTCACTGAGATTGGTCTCTCTGGAACCGTACTATCCTGCTTCCACTCGTATCTGAATAACAGGCTTCGGTTTATTTCAATTGGGAACCATACATCTGACACAGTGCCCATTGAATATGGTGTCCCTCAGGGTTCCGTCCTTGGTCCCCTCCTTTTTATAATCTATATTCTCGCCCTCGGTAATATTTTTCGTAGTCACAATTTACATTTTCATTGCTATGCTGATGATACTCAGATCTATCTCAGCTTCAAACCAGCAGCACTGTTTCCCCCACCCCAGTTAAATAGATGTCTTATTGACCTAAACTCCTGGCTTAGGGCAAATTTTCTTTCTTTAAATGCACGTAAAACCGAGTTTATAGTCACTGGCTCCAAGTCCACTGTTAACGCTCTCAAAAATCTTGCTCTCACTGTAAATGATATTACAATCACTCCATCTGTCACTGTCCAAATCCTAGGTGTTCTTTTTGACCCTTCTTTGTCTTTTGAACCGCACATCAAGTCTCTGTCTAGGTCGGCATTTTTCCACCTTCGCAATATTTCACGTATCCGTCCTTTACTGTCCCCGGCTGCAGCTGAGTCTCTGGTCCATGCTTTTGTTACTTCTCGCCTGGACTATTGTAACTCATTGCTCTATGGGCTCCCCGCTAAGTCACTTAGGTCATTACAAATAGTGCAAAATTCTGCAGCACGGATTCTCACATACACTAAAAAATCTGAGCACATTTCTCCTGTTCTTCAGAGACTTCATTGGCTGCCCATTACTTTACGTATTCACTATAAAATTCTACTTCTCACATTCAAGGCACTTCATGGCCTGGCTCCTGCTTACTTACTCGACCTTCTAATACCCTACAAGCCCGCTCGTAACCTCAGGTCTTCGGAAGCAGGCCTTCTAGTGGTCCCTAGGTTCAGGCTCAGCTCTATGTGTGGTCGTTCCTTCAGTGTTGCGGCCCCCTTGCTGTGGAACTCTCTGCCTCTCTCTCTTCGCTCTACCTCTTCTCTTTCTCACTTCAAATCTTTATTGAAATCTCATCTTTTTCTCCTTCATTTTTCTCCTGCATCTTCCTCGGGCCTTGTGTAATGTGATATGCATTTGTAAAGCGACCTTGGGTTTTATGTAAAGGCGCTATATGAGTTCAACTTATTATTATTATTATTATTATTATTATTATTATTATTATTACAGACTGTTTGATTTCCTCAATCTTCTTCAGTCGGTTTTGGATCATCTGCTGAACTTCTGCCTGTGCCTTCAACAGCTGAGTCTATGATGAAGAAATAAATTGTAAGCTCTCATTCAGTTAGACTATTTTTATTAAAAGGACTGAACAGGAGACAAAGTTACCAATTCTTTCTAAACGTCTCTCACCTTCTTCTCTCCACTCTCCTCCTCTATAGGAACAGTGCTGTGAGTCTTGTGGTCTCCTTCGGTGCAGAACTGACACACACACGTCTGGTCATCTCTACAGAACAACTCCAGGGGTCTCTCATGTTTCTGGCAGATGTAGTCCTCCAGGTTCTCCACAGGGTCCATCAGTTTGTGTTTCTTCAGTTTAGCTGCAGTTTTATGAGGCGTCAGATGAGTCTCACAGTAAGAGACTCCACAGTCCAGACAGGTCTTTACAGCCTCCAGCTTCTCCTCACTGCAGAGGTCACACAGAACATTTGTAGATTTGGAGGGTCGTTTCTCTGGAGCTCTGCTGGATTTGACCTGAACTGACTTCTTGAACTGAGCAGCCAGTCCAGAGATGAACGTGTTCACAGACAGTTCAGGTCTTGTTGGGAACTCTGCCTTACAGACTGGACACTGGCAGCGTGAACTGCTGTCCCAGCACTCTTTGAGACAGACCCTGCAGTAGTTGTGTCCACATGGAGTAGAGACTGGATCAGTGAACACATCCAGACAGATGGCGCACTGGAGCTCATCTTCAGACAGGAGACTGCTGGAGGAAGCCATGGCTGACAGAGAAGAGACACAGAGAGGTGATTAGAACCCACAAAGGATGTCCTGGACGTTGAAGGTCAACCCTTCTAACTTCACGGAATGAGTGAAGAACAAAATATGAAAAGACGATGTGAAATGAAAATGTGATGAAAACCCTTTTTATGGTTTTGTATAACTGGAATGTGTTTGAGCAGGAAGGCCGTGATGTTCTCATTAATCACCATCATTCATCTGACTGATCAGCCTCACACTGTTCCTATTAACCGTGCTCTACATCCTCCTCTGTGTGGTGAGCGCTCTCTCTGTCTGCTCTGATTCTCTGTAGCTGAACAGTAACAGCTCCACATGTGAAAACACAGGTGACAGATTCCAGCTTTCTGAGCAGTTTAATAAAGTAAGCAGTAGTTAGAGGTAGAAATGTGCTGAAAAGCAGCTCTTAGAAATTACCAGGTTCTCTTTTTCTCTCTTGTCCTGGTTTTCTGCTCCTTCAGTTCCTCAGCAGAGGCTTTAAGTCCTTTAAGAAGCTTTAAACTGAAGGTCGTGTCCTGCTGAAATGATCTGGATTCTATTTATAAAATAGTTTTGCTTAACTTTCATTTCTCGCAGTGACGTCATGAGGCCATGCCCACTTCACCATGAAATTGGTCTGTTGCACTTCCAGGTTTTGGCCACCAGGCGGCAGAAATTCACCAACTGACTTACAGCACATTCACCTGTTTCTCAGTATTTTCCACAGAAATTATTAAAGCAAACGCTGTGAAAACCTTCATCAGTTCACACTGGAGCAGATTTATAAAAGGGCATTTTATCTTCAGTGTTGAAGGTCTTGGTGAAGATACACAGACTCATGTTCCAGTCTGTAAATCATGTAAATGAGGTCTTGATGAGAGACAGTCACAGTGACCAAGGCAGAGGACAGCAGGGAGACGTCCAGAACTACAGTAGAGCTCTTTATTCAGAAGATCAGCTTCTGTAAGTGTAAGAATCAATGTACCCAGACCTTCAAACACTGTGGTCAGAAACTGGCTGAACACAAACAGTCAGAGCTTTTATTAACAATAAACAACGAACAGGAAGATCTGCAGATTCAGGCAAACTAAACCCCAACGTGCAGTCAGTGAGTTACAGACGGATGGAGTGCAGGTGGGCTAATCTGATCCAGAGGACAGAACAGAACCAAAGAAAAGAAAACAATATAACAAACTACTCTGGGCTGTGTTTTAAACATCGAGTCTAATGGGAATAAAAGAAAAGCCGACTTTTACACTGGATTAAACTACAACCCCGTTTCCAAAAGGGTTCATACGCAGTGCAATGATGTGCAGACCATTTAAACCCTATATTCAATTGTAACTAGTACAAAGACAACATATCACATATTAAAACCGATTTTTAATATATATATATGTAACCCAGTCCCATTTATCGAATTCATTTATTTATTTTGTTCCATAGGACATTCTAGAAAAGCTCATTTTAATGTGTGCAGTAGTTGGTATGCGCTCACACACCTTAATTCACTGATTTCCCTTCAGATGTATATATACAGTTGTGATCAAATTTATTCAACCCCCACTGAAATAGAGTGTTTTGGCCAGTTTGACATTGATTTTGATCATTTCAGTCATCTTATTTACAATTATATGAAAGAGGCACTTATAAATTAGACAAATATAACATAACATTTATGATGAAATAACCACAAATGTCTTTTCTGTGCTTACATCATTATCAGTTTTATTCAACCCCCTAGTGACATTATTTTTTAGTACTTAGCACAACATCCTTTTCCAGTTATGACATCTTTCAAGCGTGAAACATAGCTTGACAAGTGTCTTGCAGCGACCTATGGGTTTCTTAGCCCATTCTTCATGGGCAAAAGCCTCCAGTTCAGTCACATTCATAGGCTTGCGCGCTGCAACTTCCTTCTTTAGGTCCCACCAGAGGTTCTCAATTGGATTTAAGTCTGGTGACTGCGATGGCCACTCTAGAATGTTCCAGCCTTTCATCTTTAACCATGCTCTAGTGGACTTGGATGTGTGCTTCGGATCATTGTCCTGTTGGAAGGTCCAACGTCTCCCAAGCCGCAGGTTTGTGACTGACTCCATCACATTTTCCTCCAAGATCTCCTGGTACTGAAGGGAATTCATGGTACCCTGCACCCGTTGAAGCTTTCCTGTACCATTAGAAGCAAAACAGCCCCAAAGCATAATTGACCCCCCGCCATGCTTCACAGTAGGCAAGGTGTTCTTTTGTTCATAAGCCTGGTTCTTCCTCCTCCAAACATAGCGCTGGTCCATTGGCCCAAACAGTTCTAATTTAGTTTCATCTGACCACAGTATACTGTCCCAAAACTTTTGTGGCTTGTCCACATGACTTTTGGCATACTGCAGTCGACTTTTCTTGTTATTTGGAGTCGGCAAGTGGGTGCGCCTGGGAGTTCTGGCATGGAGGTGTTCGTTATGCAGTGCGTGCCTTATTGTCTGAGCTGAAACTTTGGTGCCCACATCTGACAGGTCTTTTTTCAGTTCCTTAGCAGTCACGCGGGGATTTTTCTCCACATTACGCTTCAGGTAGCGCACAGCAGTCGCGGTCAGGATCTTCTTTCTGCCACGACCAGGTAGCGTTTCCACTGTGCCCTTTAACTTGAACTTGCGAATGATACTTCCGATAGTGTCTCTTGGAATATTTAACAACTTCGCAATCTTCTTATATCCACTGCCATTCTTGTGAAGAGAAATAACCTCTTCTCGTGTCTTCTGGGACCATTCTCTTGCCTTCACCATGCTTGTAAACACACCAGTAGATGTCTAGAAGGAGCTGCGTATCACACTCCTTTTAAATCTGCCTAATTGGTGCTTATTATGCTTGATTGCTGCTCGTTGACGTCCACAGGTGGTTTTAATACCTGATTGAAAACACTGGAATGAACCTCTGTTCTTAAGAGTGGTAGTCGTAAAGGGGTTGAATAATTGTGTCAATGAAGAAATCACAAAAAGGCCATTTAATACTTTATGACAAAAACAAGTGATGCTATTTTAGTTGCATTTAGTTCTTTAACAAGTCCTTGTAAGATTTAATTATGAACGCAATTACAAATGTGCACTGAATTCCATAAAACCCTTCACAGCATTGGGGGCTGAATAAATTTGATCACAACTGTATATATATATATATATGTGTGTGTGTGTGTGTGTGTGTGTGTGTGTGTGTGTGTGTGTGTTTTTGTGGTTGTGCTAGGTGATTGGTTCTGTCATCTGTCAATAAAAAAGTGATTTGTGGGCGGGACTAGGAGCTGCATGGAGAACGGAAAGAGAGAGAGTGAGCTAAGCCAGTTCAACCACGCGGTAACGCAACTAGTTCGGGTTTCAAATACTGATGGGATTTTCGGCTCTATTTTGAGATGCGGCTCTAATGGCTCTTCTTACTGTGGAGAGCCGGCTCTTTCGGCTCCCAAACGGCTCCCCATATATATATATTTACATTATTAACTAATTAATAGCTTAAACCTAGTTTTATAACATTTTGTTTCATTATTGACATTGTTAAGCACTTGTGATGAGTAGAAATGCTGCATAACAATGCTTTATAAATAAAACTTTTATTATAACCAATTATTAAATTATCAAAAAATAGCACCACTTCCACAAAAATAACTTGAAATAAATTAAACAGTTATACATACAATCACCCACCACAATACGAAAAAGTATTAAAGCAGCTTCATAGCAAAAAAGGTGCCACAATACAAATATCATGTGAACAACACAAGTTTTGAACCACTAGAGATAAAGAACTCACTGTATTAAATCACTCAAAGACTTACAGATTGGCATTGAGAAACACCAGGTGTCTAAGTTTGGCGGGGCTGATCCTGTTCCTTCTCTCAGTTATGATCTGTCCAGTTTTAGAGAAGATCCTCTCTGAGGGGACGGATGTTGCCACTATGCACAGTCTACGTTCCATCACATGAGAGAGATGTGGATAGATCAGTGTCCTTGTCTCCCACCAGCTCAGTGGGTCAGCACTGCGCTGGAAAAGAGGCTCCTCAAGGTAGGACCTCACCTCCAGAATAGCATCAGCTGTAGGATTCCTGGTTGCAGTGTCTCCGCTTGCCCGCTCCTCAAAAAACCTCCAAACAGCCGATGCTTGAGGCTCCTCCAGCTCACGTGCTGCTGCTGCCTCCTCTCCTCCATGACCCCCTTGCAGGTGAGATGACTGCCCATACCTTAATGCTGCTGTAGTTATTCTTTGGAGAGCTTCGTCGACTGCTCGGTTGTCATTAAAGGCCACCTTTTTGAAACGGGGGTCAAGGATGGTGGTTTCGGACAGAATTGTGTTGTACTCCATCCGGTGGAATTTTTTGTCCATGCTAGAACAGAGAGAATTCACCAACTCCTTCACGCTCTCTGTGGTTACTCTGCTCTGATGCTCTGCTGTCACTCTCTGAAGACCCCTACACAGTATCAGCATTTTGGAGGCGGTAACATACCTGAAAAAAGAAGCATCAAAATATTATATTTTATATAATATTTATTTATATAGCCTATTTAGCAATAGTATTTTGTTTCATTTCTAAATTGCTTTACATAATAATATTTTTTTTTTATTTATTAGTATTATTTTCAACCATTTCTAAACCTGTTTGTCAAATAAATAACAAATAAAAAAATATTACAATGATAATAACATCATAATAAAGTTTAATAGGTATCATAGTAAAGTTCAATGAGATGATGTTTGAACACTTTGGATTAGATATACAACCTTTGGATTAGATATACAACCTTTGGATTAGATATACAGCCTGTTAAACTGAAGTTGACTACTATGATTGGAAGAAGCATGACAGTGAACAGCGAGCGAGTTATGGGCCTTAGAGTAAGAGGGTACAGTTCAGCAGTTTACATTGATCTTCCCTGTTCGTATAGTAAAAACTGTATTCCTGTAAACCGTGAACACATCCCCACCTGTGAGACAGCTAAACAGTGGAGCCATCTGCGCACAATTGCAGCAAAGATTCCTTCTTTGCTGGAATGTGAAGTGGGCCTTTTGATAGGCTATAACTGCTCAAGAGCTTTGGCACCTAGGGAAGTGATATTGGGTGGAAATGAGGAACCGTATGCTGTACGGACAGACTTGGGGTGGAGTATCGTAGGACATTCATGTCCACGTTCTGACTCCTTGAGTCATGTTAGTGTATGTCATAAAGTGGTGGTTAAAGAGTCTCCATGCATTGTACCAATAGATGTTATTCACGTACTTGAATCTGATTTTAAGGATATTCAAGGTGATGAGAGAACTGTTTCACAAGAAGATCTTTTCTTTCTTCACAAGTTGAAGAATAACATTGTTAAGAATAACTATGGTCACTATGAACTGCCCTTGCCTTTCAAAGAAAGACCGAAATTGCCTGACAATAAGCCGCTTGCCCTTAATAGACTTGTACATCTCAAAAGGAAGCTCCTGAGAGATGAGAAGTACAAGGAACATTATATCGAGTTCATGAATGAAATTATTGAAAAGAAGGATGCTGAAGAAGTTGTAGATGGAGGAAAGCTGGGAGAAAAATGGTATATTCCCCATCATGGAGTTTATAATGCCAAGAAGCCAGACAAGCTGAGAGTAGTTTTCGATTGTTCAGCTAAGTATGAAGGAATTTGTCTAAATGATCATCTCCTTACTGGCCCTGACCTAATTAACAACTTGACAGGGATTCTTATTCGCTTTCGTTATTCAGCAGGGATGCTACAGTACCTCTCTGCGCTGATCTCCACTGTGACCTGGTCGAAGGGCTCCAGGACACTGCAGGCCTCTTGCAGAGCCTCCCACTCCTCTTGGCTGAGAGGAACCACAGGTGCATTGATGACTGACAATGTTGCGATAACCGCATCCTTTGATTTGAGCATTCGCTGGATCATATGGAATGTAGAATTCCAGCGGGTGACACACTCCTGTTTGAGCTTAAGCTCTACCATAGACATCTGTCGCTGGGTGGATTTAAGCTTTTGGGTGGCTGCTGTGCTTCGGTGGAAAAATTCCACTATTGCCTTCACTTTGTCCACAGTGGGCTTCATAGCCCTCAGAGCATTTCTCACAAATAGATTAATGGTGTGTGCTAGGCATGGATGGTGTGTCCCTTTCAACAGCTGGATGGCTCTCGTAATGTTGGCTGCATTGTCTGTGACGCAGCATACAACTTTGTGTTCCACCCCCCACTCTCTTGCCACTCGGAGGAGCTCTTCAGCCAAGTTTTCAGAGGTGTGTCTGTCACTAAACTCAAAGCAGTCTAGCAGAGATGACACCATACTGTAGTTTTCAATGAAGTGGCAGGTGACAGACATAAAAGATGTGGTGGCGCGGGATGTCCAGCAGTCAGTGGTCAAGCATACAGCTGAGGCTCTCTTCACCCTTTCTTGCAAAGATGCCCTTGCTGCCTCATATAGGCCTGGGATTATTTTTTGGGACAGGGTTTTTCGGCTGGGGACGACATACATGGGATTGAGGGCATGGCTGTAACTCCTAAATCCGACATCCTCTACAATTGAAAAGGGCTGGAAATCACGTGCCACCATCTTGGCAAGCTCCTCGTCAATTGCATTCTGTCTTGCTGGAGTTAGAGACTTCTGCAGGAATTGCTTGATTGAGCTGTGGGTTGTAGATGCAGGAGGGTGGGATCCAGGCTGGGATGTAGGAATGGGGGCAGACGTTGTGGCAGCTGAAGAAGCAGTTAGAGTTGATATAATTGCACCTGAAGAAGTAGTTGCAGTTGATGCACTTGCACTGTCAGAAGGTTCCCTTTCTGGTCTCGACTCCTCCAGCAATACTGATGAGTGTGATGTCCTCATGTGCCTGTGCAAGTTGTTTGTCGAGCCTGCTCTATATGAAATGCTGACTTTGCACAGTCTGCACTCTGCCCTGGAGCTCGACGTTGCATTAAAATGAGTCCAAATCTTGCTACGTTTTCTGTCACTCATTTTCACACCTAGGCCTATTGTGTCCTCACACAGACTCCCCTTCTTTCTGCCGTGCTTCTTGACTGCTGTATGTGAGTGAGTGTCTGTATTAACACCTGCCCACGAACGCAATACAGCGTGGCCACTTGCCTGCCGTTTCCACAAAAAAGTGGAGATAAACTTTTTTTTCAGTGTTTCCCCGTTACCTTATTAATTGAAAGCTGCGTGTGATTGATCAGATGTGTGGAGCACACGCTTGACATGCGGGCAGTGGAGACATTAATGCACCGACTGAGGACTGTAGCACTGGCAGAAGCAGAGCAAGACGCGCAAGGAGAGGAGGAGGGGAGAGACAGGAGGCACCGAAGGACAAAAAAACGACGTTGGAAAAAAAACTGTCGGCTCTGTGGCACTTGCAGAGCACAAGCGCAGCGACAGGGAGGCGGAGAGACAGCGAGATACTGAAGGAAAAAAACGGCTCCCAAATAGGATCTTAAATGGGAGCCGGTTCCAATCGTTCACTTCAAAGAGCCGACTCTTAGAGCCGGATCGTTTGTGAACGACACATCACTAAAAGTGAGGGCTGTAAGCGGCTGCCTGGACGGTTCACCATTTGCACGACCCTCGCTCTCAGCCGGATCTGCTGTCGGCCTGTTCCTACGCCCACCTGCTCGCACCAGAGACCCCCAACTTTCGCTAGAGGTCGTGAATACTGTGCTTGTGTAACCCACTCAAAATATTAATCATCAAATAAGTTGTAATCCACTCTAAAAAAAATTAACCTCCTCAGAAAATGATAGTAAACTACATTAATTAAAAAGAAAAGAAATAGATGAATAATAATTATAAATAAATAAATAAAGGGAAAAGATTATGGGGGTAGTTTACGCTGCTGCGCATGCTCAGTGAGTCCGGGGTGAACCCAGCAGATTGGAGGGAGAGGAGAGAGCTCGTCAGCCAAAACACAGGTTTCATCCACATAACCTCACTAATACCCTGATTTTATGCTAGGAAAGCAGGTTAAAGCATATTTGGTACAGTATTTTGGAGGTTCTGTAACTTTTAAACGGTGCTGTTATGCTGTTTTATCAAGGTTTCTAGCGGCAGTGCGGGCTGCTGCTTCGCTGGCTGTAGGCTAAGCTGCTAACAGACATGTTGGTATTTTGTGCAGAAGTTACGTGTTAATGTTAATAATGCAGAGTGTTAGTCGTAAAATAATTTATTATTTTTATTATTAATATTTCTTGGTTATTGCTCATGCATATATCTGAGATGTGTGTATTTTTTAGAGAATTTGGTAAATAAGCACACTACAATGTAAGCTAGCGGTGTTTTGTTTGTATTTGTTTATATTGCTTTATGCTGTTAACAGTTAAGAGTCTGTACTGTACGATTTACTGTACTAATGAGTTTTGGTGATTTAGCTGTATGTTTATTAAGTAGTGTAAAGCAGTTCGGCGGTAAAGTTTTTTTTTTTTTTTTGAACAGAAAGGTCTAAAGACTAATTTTTTTTTGTATTTCGGTACAAAAGGACTGCATTAAGGTGAACCCCACCCACATTGACGTTCAGTTCATTGCATTGGTACATTGACAGTAAAAACAAAAGTTCCTACCACGGTGTGCTTGGGCCTGATATTTCTTTATTCAGACTCTGTGGTAGTACATTGCTATCGGACCCACATAAAACAAGTTTCTTGTTAATCCCTTATTGTACATACAAGGTGGTTTAGACCTTGTGTACTAGGTTACACTTGCACCCCAGAAAGTTTTGTGTTGCTTACATTAAGTAAGTGAAGTGGTTATAAATGTTTTGAGCCTCAACGCGCTACGAGCTGCGATCCAGGCCTGCAACGTTTTGTTTTCGTACATGTCTGAGTGAGTGTGAGTCCAATGTTCAGATATGTAATATTGTCATTTATGGAGTAACTAGTTAAGTGTATTGGATCACAGCTGTGAATTTGATTTTGGGTTTCAGATAGTTGGTAATTAGTACCATGGATACATATATAACATTCTACCTTTTGAGGTTTGGACAATAATATTCATCTGAAGTATATTTCATTTTCTTTAAAACTGAAAATTCAGCTCTTCTAATTCATACTATTGTCACAGTACAAGTTGGCTCCGACATAAAACTTATTGTTTTGGTTCTCTGTGTTCTCATCTGATCTAGCTTTTGTTTTAGATACAGCTAGAGCACCACTAAATACAAAATCTCCTTTTAGTACTTTACTACTCCATTTTATATGTTGTGTTCATATAGGTCTTCAGACTAAGGAACATTATATGAAGCACTAAAATTTTATTGGGGTGGGAGAGAAAAGGGAGACATCCGGTGGCATTTTGAGTTGAATTTCATTAGAGCCTACTAAGTCCATTTCATTTCGTTTACATCAAACAAATTGTAACATATCGTGTTCATCACCCCTAGTAAATGGGACCCAGGGCGCTGCCTTTATTTCACAGAGAGTTAGGCAGGGTGTTATATATATATATATATGAAGCGTATGGGTTAAGAATGGGATTCCACTCAAGTTCATATGTGTGTGAAGGCAGACGAATACTTTTGGAAATATAATGTACTTGTCAATGGTCTAAACTCTGAAAAGGTTGTCTCGATATGTTATCAAAGTTATACACTATGAATTAAAAGAAGAAAAAGATAGGTTTTAGCTTATACACAACAATAAAATTAATAAACTAAGTAGTATTGCTTACAGATTATATAAATTTTGACAATCAAGCTGACAATGCATCAAGTTTCCCTGGGTTCTTCATAAGCACATGTCCTTACGGTGCTGCTACATTTTTTTTTAATTCGCAGGTTTAGTTAAAAGTTTGTTGAGGCCTGTAGCTGCATCCAGGAAAGGGTTTGTAGCTGCATCCAGGCAAGGGCTTGTAGCTGCATCCAGGCAAGGGTTTGTAGATGCATCCAGGCAAGGGTTTGTAGCTGCATCCAGGAAAGGGTTTGTAGCTGCATCCAGGCGAGGGTTTGTAGCTGCATCCAGGCGAGGGTTTGTAGCTGCATCCAGGCAAGGGTTTGTAGCTGCATCCAGACGAGGGTTTGTAGCTGCATCCAGGCGAGGGTTTGTAGCTGCATCCAGGTGAGGGTTTGTAGCTGCATCCAGGCGAGGGTTTGTAGCTGCCTGGTATACCTTATGGAGCAAAGGGGATTTGCTAACCTCCCACAGTGTCTTTACTTTGAAGAGCTTAATAACAATAAGTGATTGAATTTTAGAGCAGATGTTCCATATAAAGAACATGAAGAAATTAGGTATGTGTTCTGTTTCTTTCTCTCTTAGATCATTAATGAAGGCATGACACTGAATTGAAAATTATTTATCATTATTATTATTATTATTATTATTATTATTATTATTATGGGCTCCATGTTCCCTGTGTTGTGCTGTTTTTTATGGGAGGTTTCCAATGAACTCTGTATTACTGTTTATTTGAATACAGACATTTCTAGCTTACAGCTCCACCAAACAGTTATTACAGCCTTCCACCAACAGATGGCGCCAAACATTAACATCTACTGAGTCTTATATTTACTCTTAATAAAGATGCTACTTCAAGGATTCTTTGACGATTTTTCAAACAATGACATGTGACATTCAGCGTTTGTCAAAAAGTGCATGAATCAACAGATCCAGACTGTCTTGTGGGAACAGTTCAAACTGGTGGAGGTGGGGTAATGGTTTATAGACACATTTGTATATAGCGTGTATATAGGTTGTGTATAGCGTAGTGGGTAGAACCTTCATGCTGTAGGCTGGGGGTCAATCCCTGCCTGGGTAAACACCATATACTATACTATACTATACTATACAACCTATACTATACCAAGAGTCTTTGGGCAAGACTCCCAACACTGCCTTCACCTACCTGTGTAAAAATGAGCAAATTGTGAGTCGCTCTGGATAGGAGCGTCTGCCAAATGCTATGATAGGTCCAGTGTAATAATACACCACTGCATCCACTGAACATAAGAATAAGTTCAGTGAACGTTTAGAGCTGGTTTTGACCTGTTGGTCATACCGACCAAGTGCAGAACACGGTTCAACGTCATCACAGCAGCGTAAAACTTTGGGAGAGTCTGTTCAACATAAATGATGAACTAACCTAACTTTCTGTAAATAGAGCACAATATAGAAATATGTCCACATATGCAGTCGTGACTGAAGCGGTTTTTTTCTGAATTTCTACAAACACGATTTCATTTTATAGTAAATTAGTTTGGGCTGGTTTATGTTTATGAATAGAGGCCTACAGATCAACATACTAAAGGAGCTCATCTTTGATCCTGAGTTTAAAGCCAGTTTTTATTAAACTTAAACTTGGAACTAAGTTGCATTAAGTTAACTAATCTTTTAGTACTTTTACTTTTGATACTTAAGTACATCTGAAGCCAAATACTTTTGTACTTTTACTCAAGTGGAGGTCTAAAGGGAGGAACTTCTACTTTTACTGGAGTAAAAAGTAAAATTGTGTATCTCTACTTTAACTCCAGTACATGATTTCTTTACTTTGTCCACCTCTGCTTATCACTAGTCTGTTTGACGTCACTAGCAACATTTACCAACGCTGTACTTTTACTAAGACCTGATATAAATTCAGCTGAGACTCACTTTATTGAGCTCTACAGACTGTCTGATTTCCTCAATCTTCTTCAGTCGGTCCTGGATCATCTGCTGAACTTCAGCCTGTGTCTTTCCCAGCTGAGTCTATAAAAAAGGACAAAATATAACAAAACCACTCATTCCATCCATCCATCCATCCATCCATCCATCCATCCATCCATTCATTATCTTCGGCTTCTCTGGGGTTCGGGTCGCGGAGGCAGTATCCTAAGCAATGAGGCCCAGGTCTCCCTTTCCCCAGCCAATTCCACTATCTCCCCAGGGGGATTCCATGCTGGGTATTATAGTCACGCTAGCGTGTCCTGGGTCTTCCCCATGGTCCCGGCTGGACTTGCCTGTGACACTTCCCGAGGGAGGCATCCATGAGGCATACTAACCAGATGCCCGAACCTCAACTGGCTCCTCTCGATGTACAGAAACAGTGGCTCTACTCCGAGTCCCTGCCGGATGACTGACCTTCTCACCCTATCTTTAAGGGAGAGTCCAGACACCCTGCGGAGGAAACTCATTTCGGCCGCTTGTATTCGTGATCTCGTTCTTTCGGTCATTACCCAAAGCTCATGACCATAGGTGAGGGTGGGAACGTAGATCGACCGGTAAATCGAGACCCTTGCCTTATGGCTCAGCTCTTTCTTTACCACAACAGACCGGTAAAGAGCCCGCATCACTGCTGACCCAGCAGACGCGGGAAGTGCTCTCCACCCTTTTCCGCCTGAGAACCACTCAGAACCAACCCAAACACAACAGAAGAGAGGTAACATGTCTCTAAATGTTCCTCACCTTCTTCTCTCCACTCTCCTCCTCTATAGGAACAGTGCTGTGAGTCTTGTGCTCTCCTTCAGTGCAGAACTGACAAACACACGTCTGGTCATCTCTACAGAACAGCTCCAGGGGTCTCTCATGTTTCTGGCAGATGTAGTCCTCCAGGTTCTCCACAGGGTCCATCAGTTTGTGCTTCTTAAATTTAGGTGTGGTTTTATGAAGTGCTAAATGAGTCTCACAGTAAGAGACTCCACAGTCCAGACAGGACTTTACAGCCTCCAGCTTCTCCTCACTGCAGGACTCACACAGAACCTTTGTAGGTTTGGAGGTTCGTTTCTCTGGAGTTCTGCTGGATTTGATCTGAACTGACTTCTTGAAGTGAGCAGCCAGTCCAGAGATGAATGTGTTCACAGACAGTTCAGGTCTTGTTGGGAATTCAGTCTTACAAACTGGACACTGGCAGCATGAACTGCTGTCCCAGTACTCTTTGAGACAGACCCTGCAGTAGTTGTGTCCACATGGAGTAGAGACTGGATCAGTGAACACATCCAGACAGATGGAGCACCGGGGCTGATCTTCAGACAGGAGACTGCTGGAGGAAGCCATGACTGGCAGAGAAGAGACACAGAGAGGTGATTAGAAACCACAAAAGATGTCCTGGACGTTGAAGGTCAACCCTTCTAACTTCACGGGTTGAGTGAAGAACAAAATATGAAAAGACGATGTGAAATGAAAATGTGATGAAAACCCTTTTCATGGTTTTGTATAACTGGAATGGGTTTGAGCAGGAAAGCTGTGATGTTCTCATTAATCACCATCATTCATCTGGCTGATCAGCCTCACACTGTTCCTATTAACCGTGCTCTACATCCTCCTCCGTGTGGTGAGCGCTCTCTCTGTCTGCTCTGATTCTCTGTAGCTGAACAGTAACAGCTCCACATGTGAAAACACAGGTGACAGATTCCAGCTTTCTGAGCAGTTTAATAAAGTAAGCAGTAGTTAGAGGTAGAAATGTGCTGAAAAGCAGCTCTTAGAAATTACCAGGTTCACCAACTGACTTACAGCACGTTCACCTGTTTTTCAGTATTTTCCAAAGAAATAAATATTAAATCAAACGCTGTGAAAACCTTCATCAGTTCACACTGGAGCAGATTTATAAAAGGACGTTTTATCTTCAGTGTTGAAGGTCTCACAGGAACACAGACTCATGTTCCAGTCTGTAAATCATGTAAATGAGGTCTTGATGAGAGACAGTCACAGTGACCGAGGCAGAGGACAGCAGGGAGACGTCCAGAACTACAGTAGAGCTCTTTATTCAGAAGATCAGCTTCTGTAAGTGTAAAAATCAATGTACCCAGACCTGTGATCAGCAAAAGAGCATCATCTCCCAGACTGCATTTATCTAGAACTACATAGCTGAAGACTGGAAATAAGAAAAGAAAACAATATAACAAACTACTCTGGGCTGTGTTTTAAACATCGAGTCTAATGGGAATAAAAGAAAAGCCGACTTTTACACTGGATTAAACTACAACCCTGTTTCCAAAAGGGTTCATACGCAGTGCAATGATGTGCAGACCATTTAAACCCTATATTTAATTGTAAATAGTACAAAGACAACATATCACATATTAAAACCGATTTTAAATATATATATATATATGAACCGTATGGGTTAAGAATGGGATTCCACTCAAGTTCATATGTGTGTGAAGGCAGACGAGCGAGTATTTTTGGAAATATAGTGTACTTGTCAATGGTCTAAACTCTGAAAGGGTTGTCTCGATATGTTATCAAAGCTATACACTATGAATTAAAAGAAGAAAAAGATACGTTTTAGGTTATACACAACAATAAATTAATAAACTAAGTAGTATTGCTTACAGATTATATAAATTTTGACAATCAAGCTGACAATGCATCAAGTTTCCCTAGGTTCTTCATAAGCACATGTCCTTACGGTGCTGCTGTAGGGTTTGTAGCTGCATCCAGGCAAGGATTTGTAGCTGCATCCAGGCAAGGGTTTGTAGCTGCATCCAGGCGAGGATTTGTAGCTGCATCCAAGCGAGGGTTTGTAGCTGCATCCAAGCGAGGGTTTGTAGCTGCCTGGTATACCTTATGGAGCAAAGGGGAGTTTCTAACCTCCCAGACTCCAGACTCCCAAGGTAACATTCTTAATAGCTGTAAAACTTGTTGGCAACTTAATCCTGTTTTATGGCTTCTACCTCAGGCTTTGTGGAACCACAGCTTGTAGTTTGGGTCATGTGGAAAATTCTTCTGAACAGCAGTGCCTTTGGCTCAACCAGATGGTGGTGTTGGCTACACTTTTCTGGAAACAATGTTGTACAAAATACATTCCTACTGTTTAACGTTGTATACCTAGATTGTGCTGCTAGTATTTCAGTGAGGTAGTTCAATAGTAAAAACTGTTCCAGAGCAGGTTAAACTCAGTGAAAACAATTTTAAATATGCTAAATATAACAGCCTGAAATCTGAAACACAATAGACTTTGACTACTTTGAAGAGCTTAATAATAATAAGTGACTGAATTTTAGAGCAGATGTTCCATAAAAAGAACATGAAGAAATTAGGTGTGTGTTCTGTTTCTTTCTCTCTTAGGTCATTAATGAAGGCATGACACTGAATTGAAAATGATTTATCATTATTATTATTATTATTATTATTATTATTATTATTATGGGCTCCATGTTCCATTTCTAGCTTACAGCTCCACCAACCAGAGTTATTACAGCCTTCCACCAACAGATGGCGCCAACCATTAAAATCTACTGAGTCTTATATTTACTCTTAAAAAAGATGCTACTTCAAGGATTCTTTGACGATTTGTCAACAATGACATGACATTCAGCGTTTGTCAAAAACAGCATGAATCCACAGATCCAGTCTGGCTTGTGGGAACAGTTCAAGCTGGTGGAGGTGGGGTAATGGTTTATAGACACAATTGTATATAGCATGTATATAGGTTGTGTATAGCGTAGTGGGATGAACCTTCATGCTGTAGGCTGGGGGTCAATCCATAGGGTAAACACCCTATACTGTACTGTACTATACTATACAACCTATACTATACTATACTATACTATACTATACTATACTATACTATACACTCTATACTATAGCAAGAGTCTTTGGGCAAGACTCCCAACACTGCCTTCACCTACCTAAGTCTGTTTATATTTAAAAAGAAAAACCAAAAGGATCAGAAATGAAGAAGTCTTTACAGTCTGTTTTGCTCTGGTTTATTAAGGGGCCGATATTTGAGGAGGGCACGGTACGGAGGAGCCTGCAGAGAAAGTTCTACTGTGTATAAATCCTCAGGAAAACTGCACTGACATCAAAACACTTGATGGAGCTTTGAGAATTTCAGTAAATCTGTTCATTTCTTTTGTACAGCTTAATTTGACATTTAATACAGCTTCATTGAAACTTGAGCGTTTCATGCTTTAAACAGACTGAAATAAAAACAGACAACATGAACACAGAGCTCATGCTAACACACACATTTCCTCGATTTGTTTATTGTTTCCAACTGAACTTAAAAGTCAGCTCAAGCTTATTGATTAAACACTTAGATTTGAGAGTTTAGATGTATAAAATGTTATTTTATTGGGATTTGGAGTAAAATTATAATAACTTTAAGCATTTACACAAATCAAAAAGACGCAGAGCTTCATCTTCATATAAAAGACTGAGATTCCCACATCAAGTTCATCAAACTGAAGCTGATATTTTGAGCTTTATGATCATTTCAGTTCATTAAAAGGAGATCTGTGATAAACAGTGTTATAACACTGTTCAACTGACTTACTGAGTTCTCCAAAATGAGTGAATCAAAAATCATCTATTAATTTATTAGCTTGTTAATTAATTCATTAATTACATAATGTTATAAAGAGTTTAAAAATCTCTATTTACGCTCTGAAACATTTCAAATGACAGATTTGTTTCTGACAAAAATGTTTCATTAAAGAAGTTCACCTCATTTCTGATGTTTAACACGTGTGATGATCAGCGGTGCTGAGTTTTTACCTCCATTATTGAGGTGAGGGCTGAAATATGGATAGAGTTTCTCAGTGAAAGACTGACCAGTGAAAGAGTAGATATGAGACCTGGACTCAACATCAAAGAAGGAGACCAGACCCTCCTCATAATCCACAAACACCCCCACCTTCTGGGGAGCCTGTTTCAGGGAGAGTGGAACAGAAGGAGTGCCCAGAGCTTTGTATTCAGTCTGATTTCTCAGCCATACAGTCCAGTATCCTTTCTTAGGACTCAGTGTAATCTTCCCCTTCCTGTTACTGGACTCTGTGGTCACTCCTAATGTCCACTCAGTCTTCCCGCTGAACTGAACCTCATAGTAAAATCTCCCTGAGGAGAACCCCTCCTTTCCCAGCACACAGGGACAGCGATCAAACCTCTCTGGTTTATCAGGGAGATTCTGTCGTTTGTCTCCATCTCTCACTTGTTTCCCGTCATCAGACAGGATGAGATCAGGATGAGCTGAATCAGGATCCAGAGTCACGTCCACTGAGAGAGAAACACACAGTTTAACCCATTTTAACACTAACCATACTCACACTAATGCAGACTCATATATTTTACTCAATAATATTATGTATCAGTGAGAATCCACACACCTGCATATTGTTGAATTCTCTTCATTTCTGTGTTAGAAGAATAAAGGATGACATCATTTGTTATTAGAATCTATATTGAGCTAAATTAAATGCCTCATTAGTATCGACTACAAACCAGCATTTCATATTAACACTAAGTGACAGTGCAGTGATGTCATGGATGGGAATTTTAAAAGATTAAAATTCTAGTAATTAAATATTTAAATGCCTGATTTACACAAACATTCATTTCTGGTATTTGTATCTTGATGAAGTCCTGAATTTTTCTTCCTACAAATTTTTTTTCTTCAGCTGAACATCAAAATGTTTTAATAACCAGTAAAGACTTACTGATTTCAGGAATCTTCTCCATCTCTTTACTGAGCTCTTCCTGAAGCTGAGTCAGAGCTCTCCTCAGAGTCTCAACCCTCAGATGAGAGTTAATCCTGACCTCAGTCCAGTTCTTGGTGGGTGGAGGGCTGCAGAAGGACAGGTAAACCTACAGTCCAGCAGGAGAGAGGAGAAACCCCTCAGCATGGGCAGCGCTGTCCTGTGATGGACTGCATTACTATGGAGAAACTGAGGGACTCTGACCTGTAGGAGGTGGAGGTGGTCCTCAGTGTGGGAGAGCTGCTCCAGCTCAGTGTCTCTCCTCTTTAGCTCAGTGATTTCCTGCTCCAGCTCTTTAATGAACTCTTCAGCCTGCCTCTCTGCTGCTTTCTGCTTCTCCTCCATCACCTCAAGCAGCTCTGCCTGGCTTCTCTCAATGCAGCGCAGCAGAGCTCTGACGACCTCCACACTGTCTGCTTTCTCCTTCTCTGAGCTTTTCTAACAGGAGACAGTAATGACATTGTTAATAAAGCAGCTTTCGTACATTAAATGTATTCAATTTACTTTACATTATATGAATCGGCCTAAAACAGTAATAGAGAACAATAAAGAACATAAACACTTACAGAAAGAGATAAATGAGAGTAAAACTGGGAATTTTAATAAAAAAGGAATTACTGAAATTAAAACATGGCAGTAAAAGAAATGAAAGAAAACAGAACCATTAGTTGACTTCTAAGTATTCAAGCATTCAAAAGGACAAACACTGATTCTGTAGAGTGTTTGAGAGACGTTTCTGTCATGATAGGTTTTGGTTTTGTGTTTCCTGGCATTTATTCACTGAGTTCAGTTTGATTAAGGACTCTTATTGAAGTTGGGCGGAGCTGGGAACCCCCCCCGGAGGGTGTATGTGTGGGCCGAGGGGGAAAGAGGCAGATGTGAGCTGGTGCAGAGAACGAAATGTTAGGCAGACGAAAGCTTCACTGATGTCTGGCGTAGCTGAGGCCACCAACAGCTGGAAAGTAAAGCACCATGACTGGTGTGTCTGTTTTAACAGCAGTGAACACTACAATACTCTGTGATTATCACCAGTGGTGGACAGTAATGAAACAAATGCAATTAGTTTCTGTACTTTAGTATTTTTTGGTGTATCTGTACTGAAGTTTCTCCATTCTGGGCGACTTTTTCCTTTCACTCCACTACATTTCAGAGTCTAATATCCGACTTTTTCCTCCTACATTTTGAGAAATCTGTCGTTCCTTTTGGTTTCTGTGTGTATAAAAACGTAACATGTCAAAACGAAAGAAGCGCAAAGCCAGAGCACCAATCAGGGCCCAGCGGTCACTTTGTTTAGAGCTGGTTTTGACCTGTTGGTCATACCGACCCAGTGCAGCACGTGGTTCAACGTCAGCGCAGCAGCGTAAAACTTTGGGAGAGACTGTTCAACATAAATGATGAACTAACCTAACTTTGTGTAAATAGAGCTCAATATAGAAATATGTCCACATATGCAGTCGAGACTGACGCGGCTTTTTTCTGAATTTCTACAAACACCATTTCATTTTATAGTAAATGAGTTTGGGATGGTTTATGTTTATGAACAGACGCCTACAGATCAACATAGTAAAGGAGCTCATGTGTGATCCTGAGTTTAAAGCCAGTTTTTATTAAACTTAAACTTGGATTTAAGTTGAATTACGTTAATTAATCTTTTAGTACTTTTACTTTGATACTTAAGTACATTTGAAGACAAATACTTTTGTACTTTAACTCAAGTGGAGGTCTAAAGGGAGGAACTTCTACTTTTACTGGAGTAAAAAGTAAAATTGTGTATCTCTACTTTAACTCCAGTACATGATTTGTTTACTTTGTCCACCTCTGCTTATCACTAGTCTGTCTGACGTCACTAGCAACATTTACCAACGCTGTACTTTTACTAAGACCTGATATAAATTCAGCTCAGACTCACTTTATTGAGCTCTACAGACTGTTTGATGTCCTCAATCTTCTTCAGTCGGACCTGGATCATCTGCTGAACTTCAGCCTGGGTCTTTCCAAGCTGAGTCTATAAAAAAGGACAAAATATAACAAAACCACTCATTCATTTAAACCCAAACACAACAGAACAGAGGGAACATTTCTCTAAATGTTCCTCACCTTCTTCTCTCCACTCTCCTCCTCTATAGGAACAGTGCTGTGAGTCTTGTGGTCTGTCTCAGTGCAGAACTGACACACACATGTCTGGTCATCTCTACAGAACAGCTCCAGGGGTCTCTCATGTTTCTGGCAGATGTAGTTCTCCAGGTTCTCCACAGGGTCCATCAGCTTGTGCTTCTTTAATACAGCGACTCTCTGATGAGGATCCAGATGAATCTTGCAGTAAGAGGCCATACAGGTCAGGCAGGACTTCAGAGCTGCGCTTCTCTTTTCACAGCAGACATCGCAAAGCACCTGAGATTTGGCAGGTTTCTCTGGAGCTCTGCTGGATTTGACCTGAACTGACTTCTTGAACTGAGCAGCCAGTCCAGAGATGAAGGTGTTCACACGCAGCTCAGGCCTATTGGAGAATTCCTCTTTACAGACTGGACACTGGCAGCGTGAACTGCTGTCCCAGCACTCTTTGAGACAGACCCTGCAGAAGTTGTGCTCACATGAAGTGGTGACCGGATCAGTGAACACATCCAGACAGATGGAGCACTGGAGCTGATCTTCAGACAGGAGACTGCTGGAGGAAGCCATGACTAACAGAGGAGATGACAATTCATGACAATTCTTAGTGGTTTAATAAACACTACTGTGTATTTCTTTTAACTGGATGTCAACAGAAAAAGACTTGTTCTCATGAAATGTGGATCTTCAATCATTCACATTCATCTGACTGATGAGCTTCACATTCTACCTGTCAATCATGAATCTGTAGCTGTACAAACGATCACAGCTTCTGCTGTAAAACACGGACCAAACTGACAAACCCTGACTGACAGTGACGGACAGAAATGATCTGAACAGCTGGATGTGTTTTCAGTAACAGACAGTAAGAAACTTAGACTCATTACCACTTTCACTTTCTCTCCTTTGGTCTGCTTTTCTGCTTCTTCAGAGTTTATCTGTAGAGTTTCACTGAGTTTCCTGGCTGGAGAACCTTCAGACTGGAACCTGTGTCCTGCTGGAAGAACTGGATTCTGTTTATGAAGTTCCCTTTACTTTCGTTTCTTCCGAGTGACGTTATGTGAACCCACCTGCTTTATCACGACGACGGTTTGATGCACTTGCAGGTTTTGACCAGCAGGTGGCAGATATTTACCATCTGACTTACACAGGAGAGGAAATAGTGCTGGAAATCCCTACTTAAGTAAAAACACAGTCACTGAAGTGTTGATTTACTTCATGATTTAGTTCAGTACAAGTGAAAATAATAATAAAGGACATTATAAAGTAAATAAGTAAGGAAAGTCAGAGTAAATAAGCAGTTTATTGGAAAACTACTTGAATAATAGAGTTAATCTTTTTAGATTTTTAATCACAACCTGGAATATTTCTGAGTCGTCTCGGCTACATCCGAGAAAATAATGTGTACCATCAAAACTAAAGCAAGACATGATATAAACATGAGAAACCAGTTCTGAGCGCTGAGAGGGATCTCAGTACACTCTGCTAGTGACAGTTACAGTCTCTCTGTGAACTGCATCAGGAACCAGGGTTACATTAAACTACATGCTTTTCATGGTCGGGTGATTATATGAGGCGTCCAAGTTTTTCTGCTTCAATAGTTTGGAATCTCTGAAATGACTTTAAGAGACAAAATAACAGGTTTATTACTCAAACAATGATGATGTGATTACGAATGACAGCCCTGCTGCCCATCAGCTCTCTGACCGTCGGCTTCCACTAACAGGTGTGAACGTCTACACACAGTCACATTCACAGCCTTCAATCTGGACGAATTCACTGATACTGTTTAGTACATTTCCCCCATTTAAAACATTAACAACAACAGCAGTTTATCCAGTTTAGATCTTAGACCCTCTGGCGTGAGCGAGTTCAGAGTCAGGCTGTGTTCTGTGATGAACTGACAGAACACCGTCTCTGATGCTGTGGTACTGTCTGTACGATGAGGTCGAGGAGTCAATGTGTTGTGGTGTTTACTGCTATTAAGAAGACACAGTTCACTGCACAAACTGTTGGGCTTTATTTTAGGATGAATTCTAATCAAGTAGAAACACCTGATTTTACTTCTTTAACCTCCCTGGAATGATTCTCTACAGCTCTGCTCAGCTCTACATGCTGAACCGGATTATTCCAGACTGTTTCGTCCACCATCTGCTCAGCTCTAACAGCTCTGTTCAGTCCTGTGGGGGCTCTGATGTGTAGGAATAAAGGTACGCAGCTCTGTACAAACACTGGGAGCTTTTCTTTTAGCTCCCATTCAGAGAAAAACAATATTAAACAGAATCTATTCAAACATTACTGAGCTAAAAGCAGCAGCTCCTCGATTCAGCTGTTCACTTCTTTACAGACACAGACAAGAAACGTCTATCAGTGTTTAATCATTCAGTTAAACCTGCTCTACAAACTTTCCTTCACTCATAATCACAAACTGTCATTAGTCATATATAACTCAGCACAGCTGTACAGATGTTCCACATAAACAGCATGAAGAAATCAGGTGTGTGTTCTGTTTCTCTCTCTTAGGTGATTAATGAAGACATGAAACTATGAACTGTTAGCACTTATTATTATTATTATTATTATTATTATTATTATTGGTTTAATTTGTTTGTTGTCTTTGCTGTGCTGTTTTTATGGGAGGTTTCCACTGAACTCTGAATTACTGTTTATCTGAATACAGACATTTCTAGCTTACAGCTCCACAAAATAGAGTTATTACAGGCTTCCACCACCAGAGGGCGCCAAACTTTAACATTAAACCTTAAAAAGATTCTACTTCAAGGATCCTTTGACGATTTGTCAAACGATGACATGTGACATTGAGAATTTGTCAGAAACGGCATGAACCCACAGATCCAGTCTGGCTTGTGGGAACAGTTCAGGCTGGTGGAGGTGGGGTAATGGTTTATAGACACAATTGTATATAGCGTGTATATAGGTTGTGTATAGCGTAGCAGGTAACATCTCTGCCTTCCACACTGCAGGCTGGGATTCAATCCCCACCTGGGTAAACACCCTGCACTATACCAATAAGAGTCCTTGGGCAAGACTCCCAACACCGCCTTCACCGACTTGTGTAGGTCTGTAAGTCTGTAAGTCGCTCCGGATAAAAGCGTCTGCCAAATGCCACAAACATAAACAATTCATGCATCTTCTCATGACTACTTCCAGTGTGATAATGCACCTTGGCATCAGGTCATCTTGAACTGGATCCACTGAACATAAGAATAAGTTCAGTGCACTTTATTGACCTTCACAGTCCCCAGATCTGAATCCAGCAGAGCGCCGTTCAGACGTGGTAGAACAGGAGATTCACAGCAATGTTCAGCTGACGAGTCTGCAACACTTACATGATGCAAACATGTTATTTCAGCAAAGGGAGGCTGCACAAAGAATTAAACGAAGAGGTGCCGATGACTGTGACACACAGATTAGAGAGAAATCTGTATTTCCTGATACGATTGATTTTGTTTTTTATTTAAATAAAAGTTAGAAGTCTGTTAATATTTAAAAAGAAAAACCAAAAGGATCAGAAATGAAGAAGTCTTTACAGTCTGTTTTGCTCTGGTTCATTAAGGGGGCCGATATTTGAGGAGGGCACGGTACGGAGGAGCCTGCAGAGAAAGTTCTACTGTGTATAAATCCTCAGGAAAACTGCACTGACATCAAAACACTTGATGGAGCTTTGAGAAGTTCAGTAGATCTGTTTATTTCTTTTGTAGAGCTTAATTTGACATTTAATACAGCTTCATTGAAACTTGAGCGTTTCATGCTTTAAACAGACTGAAATAAAAACAGACAACATGAACACAGAGCTCATGCTAACACACACATTTCCTCGATTTGTTTATTGTTTCCAACTGAACTTAAAAGTCAGCTCAAGCTTATTGATTAAACACTTAGATTTGAGAGTTTAGATGTTTAAAATGTTATTTTATTGGGATTTGGAGTAAATTTATAATAAATTTAAGCATTTACACGAATCAAAAAGACGCAGAGCTTCATCTTCATATAAAAGACTGAGATTCCCACATCAAGTTCATCAAACTGAAGCTGATATTTTGAGCTTTATGATCATTTCAGTTCATTAAAAGGAGATCTGTGATAAACAGTGTTATAACACTGTTCAACTGACTTACAGAGTTCTCCAAAATGAGTGAATCAAAAATCATCTATTAATTTATTAGCTTCTTAATTAATTCATTAATTACATAATGTTATAAAGAGTTTAAAACTCTCAATTTATGCTCTGAAACATTTCAAATGACAGATTTGTTTCTGACAAAAATGTTTTATTAAAGAAGTTCACCTCATTTCTGATGTTTAACAGGTGTGATGATCAGCGGTGCTGAGTTTTTAACTCCTTCACTGAGACAGGGACTAAAGTATGGATAGAGTTTCTCAGTGAAAGACTGACCAGTGAAAGAGTAGATATGACACCTGGACTCAACACCATAGAAGGAGACCAGACCCTCCTCATAATCCACAAACACCCCCACCTTCTGGGGAGCCTGTTTCAGGGAGAGGGGAACACGAGGAGAGTCCAGAGCTTTATATTCAGTCTCATTTCTCAGCCACACAGTCCAGTATCCATCTTCAGGACTGGCTGTAATCTGTACCTTCCTGTTACTGGACTCTGTGACCACTCCTAAATCCCAGTTAGTCTTCCCGCTGACCTGAACCTCATAGTAAAATCTCCCTGAGGAGAACCCCTCCTTTCCCAGCACACAGGGACAATAATCAAACCTCTTTGGTTTATCAGGGAGTTTGTCTCCGTGTCTCACTTGTTTCTCGTCATCAGACAGGATGAGGAAGGGATGAGCTGAATCGGGATCCAGAGTCACGTCCACTGAGAGAGAAACACACAGTTTAACCCATTTTAACACTAACCATACTCACACTAATGCAGACTCATATAGTTTACTCAATAATATTATGTATCAGTGAGAATCCACACACCTGCATATTGTTGAATTCTCTTCATTTCTGTGTTAGAAGAATAAAGGATGATATCATTTGTTATTAGAATCTATATTGAGCTAAATTAAATGCCTCATTAGTATCGACTAGAAACCAGCATTTCATATTAATACTAAGTGACAGTGCAGTGATGTCATGGATGGGAATTTTAAAAGATTAAAAATCTATTAATTAAATATTTAAATGCCTGATTTACACAAACATTCATTTCTGGTATTTGTATCTTGATGAAGTCCTGAATTTTTCTTCCTACCAATATTTTTTTCCGCTGAACATCAAAATGTTTTAATAACCAGTAAATACTCACCATGCTCATCATCCTTCTCCATCTCCTTACTGAGCTCTTCCTGAAGCTGAGTCAGAGCTCTCCTCAGAGTCTCCACCCTCAGATGAGTGTTAATCCTGATGTCAGTCCAGTTCTTGGTGGGTAGAGGGCTGCAGAGGGACGGGTAAACCTACAGTCCAGCAGGAGAGAGGAGAAACCCCTCAGCATGGGCAGTGCTGTCCTGTGATGGACTGCATTACTATGGAGAAACAGAGGGACTCTGACCTGTAGGAGGTGGAGGTGGTCCTCAGTGTGGGAGAGCTGCTCCAGCTCAGTGTCTCTCCTCTTTAGCTCAGTGATTTCCTGCTCCAGCTCTTTAATGAACTCTTCAGCCTGCCTCTCTGCTGCTTTCTGCTTCTCCTCCATCACCTCAAGCAGCTCCGCCTGGCTTCTCTCAATGCAGCGTAGCAGAGCTCTGAAGACCTGCACACGGTCTGCTTTCTCCTTCTCTGAACTTTTCTAACAGGGGACAATGGTAGTAACATTTCTTTTGCAACTCCATTGAAATACGGCTTAAAGCGCTTAATGGAAACCTAGTATGTGAGAACAGCAGAATAATGAAGGAAGTAAAACTCTGAACAAGTAAAAGAAAAAATATATTAAATTTTAATCAAACAAAACAATAAAACAAACAAATATATAAAGAAAAGGAAAAATAAACAAAACCATGTGCAATGGTACTTTTGTGCAGTAGACCCAATGAGATCACTTTCAGTTTCATACCTGTTCATTTTCAGAACTGCTGCTTGTCTCATTTCTGATACCAGACAAACAGTAAACCAGCCCTGTCGTATGCTGTCGTATGAGGATGTAATTATCTTTTCATGATGACTTAACTAGACATGGATGACTTAACTGGACAGATCACAATGTTATTATTACTATGTTTTCATTTAACGACACAAACGGATGTATTTTGTTTGGTTTATATTATGTTGGTTTTAGGTGGTGATTCTAAATGAGTTGGAAAGAAGGAGGGATGGAGAAGAACAAAGGTACAAAGTTTGATTATTTAGTGGTATGTTTTACAAAAGACAGTAGAAATGATAACATATTAATATTAATATAAAAAATCAATGATAAGGACTGTAGTTAAATATTATGAAATATGAATTATTTTCATTTTTTCTTCTACTTTTTATTAATCTAATCTCAGTCTTGACTCCGACTCAACTCTAGTGGTCTTGACTACAGCTCAGCCTGCACACTGTATATATTAGATTTGTAGATGAAAATGAGATTTTTTTTGTTGAAAAACTCACTTTATTCACTTGTACAGAGTGTTTGATTTCCTCAATCTTCTTCAGTCGGTTTTGGATCATCTGCTGAACTTCTGCCTGTGCCTTCAGCAGCTGAGTCTATGATGAAGAAATAAATTATAAGCTCTCATTCAGTTAGACTATTTTTATTAAAAGGACTGAACAGGAGACAAAGTTACCAATTCTTTCTAAATGTCTCTCACCTTCTTCTCTCCACTCTCCTCCTCTATAGGAACAGTGCTGTGAGTCTTGTGGTCTCCTTCAGTGCAGAACTGACACACACACGTCTGGTCATCTCTACAGAACAACTCCAGGGGTCTCTCATGTTTCTGGCAGATGTAGTCCTCCAGGTTCTCCACAGGGTCCATCAGTTTGTGTTTCTTCAGTTTAACTGCAGTTTTATGAGGCGTCAGATGTGTCTCACAGTAAGAGACTCCACAGTCCAGACAGGACTTTACAGCCTCCAGCTTCTCCTCACTGCAGGACTCACACAGAACCTTTGTAGGTTTGGAGGGTCGTTTCTCTGGAGCTCTGCTGGATTTGACCTGAACTGACTTCTTGAACTGAGCAGCCAGTCAAGAGATGAACGTGTTCACAGACAGTTCAGGTCTTGTTGGGAATTCTGTCTTACAGACTGGACACTGGCAGCGTGAACTGCTGTCCCAGCACTCTTTGAGATAGACCCTGCAGTAGTTGTGTCCACATGGAGTAGAGACTGGATCAGTGAACACATCCAGACAAATGGAGCACTGGAGCTCATCTTCAGACAGGAGACTGCTGGAGGAAGCCATGACTGACAGAGAAGAGACACAGAGAGGTGATTAGAAACCACAAAAGATGTCCTGGACGTTGAAGGTCCACCCTTCTAACTTCACAGGTTGAGTGAAGAACAAAATATGAAAAGACGATGTGAAATGAAAATGTGATGAAAACCCTTTTCATGGTTTTGCATAACTGGAATGTGTTTGAGCAGGAAGGCCGTGATGTTCTCATTAATCACCATCATTCATCTGGCTGATCAGCCTCACACTGTTCCTATTAACCGTGCTCTACATCCTCCTCTGTGTGGTGAGCGCTCTCTCTGTCTGCTCTGATTCTCTGTAGCTGAACAGTAACAGCACCACATGTGAAAACACAGGTGACAGATTCCAGCTTTCTGAGCAGTTTAATAAAGTAAGCAGTAGTTAGAGGTAGAAATGTGCTGAAAAGCAGCTCTTAGAAATTACCAGGTTCTCTTTTTCTCTCTTGGCCTGGTTTTCTGCTCCTTCAGTTCCTCAGCAGAGGCTTTAAGTCCTTTAAGAAACTTTAAACTGAAGGTCGTGTCCTGCTGAAATGATCTGGATTCTATTTATAAAACAGTTTTGCTCAACTTTCGTTTCTCGCAGTGACGTCATGAGGCCATGCCCACTTCGCCATGACGTTGGTCTGTTGCACTTCCAGGTTTTGGCCACCAGGGGGCAGAAGTTCACCAACTGACTTACAGCACACACACACATATATATATATATGTACATATATATATATGTACATGTATAAGTTCTGACGGAGGTGTGAGTTGAAGATCAATCTGACAGGTTCTTCTGCTAGACGTTCCCAGCAAACCCTCACTATGCGTTTGGGCTTGCCTGGTCTGACCGGCATCTTCCCCCACCACCTGATCCAACTCACCACCAGGTGGTGATCAGTTGACAGCTCAGCTCCTCTCTTTACCCGAGTGTCCAAAACACATGGCCGCAAGTCCGATGACACGACTACAAAGTCAATCATTGAACTGCGGCCTAGGGTGTCCTGGTGCCATGTGCACTTATGGACATCCTTGTGTTCAAACATGGTGTTCGTGATGGACAAACTGTGGTTTGCACAGAAGTCCAAAAACTGAACACCACTCGGGTTCAGATCAGAGAGGCCATTCCTCCCAATCACACCCCTCCAGGTCTCACTGTCATTGCCCACGTGAGCATTGAAGTCCCCCAGTAGGACAATAGAGTCTCCAGGAGGAGCACTTTCAAGCACCCTTCCCAAGGACTCTAAGAAGGCTGGGTACTCTGAACTGCTGTTCGGTGCATAAGCACAGACAACAGTCAGGACCCGTTCCCCAACCCGAAGGCGTAGGGAAGCTACCCTCTCGTCCACCGGAGAAAACCCCAACATACAAGCACCGAGTCGAGGGGCTATGAGAAAGCCCACACCTGCCCGCCGCCTCTCACCATGGGCAACTCCAGAAAAGAATAAAGTCCAGCCCCTCTCAAGGAGATTGGACCCAGAGCCCAAGCTGTGTGTTGAGGTGAGCCCGACTATATCTAGCCGGTATCTCTCAACCTCGCGCACCAACTCAGGCTCCTTCCCCGCCAGTGATGTAACGTTCCAAGTTCCAAAAGCCAGTTTCAGCAACCGAGGATCAGAACGCCAAGGCCCACGCCTTCGGACACTGCCCGATCCACAACGCACCGAACCCCTACTACTGCCCCTCCCATTGGTGGTGGGTCGATGGGAGGGGGGACTCATGTATCTCCTTCGGGCTGGGCCCGGCCGGGCACCATGAGTAAATGCCCGGCCACCAGACGCTCGCTGGCGAGCCCCTCCCCCAGGCCTGGCTCCAGGGTGGGGCCCCGGTAACCCTGTTCCGGGCAGGGTACACAAGTCCTGTTTTTCTGTCTTCATAGGGGTTATTATGGATCACACTTTGTCTGACCTGTCACCTAGGACCAGTTTGCCATGGGAGACCCTACCAGGAGCTTTTGCTCCAGACAACATAGCTCCTAAGATCATTCAAGCACGCAAACCCCTCCACCACGATAAGGTGGTGATCCAAGGAGAGGTTTTTTCTTTGACCAGATATTGGGGGAGGTGGGGGACATTGACTCAGAATGGGCCATGTTCCGTTCCTCCATTGCTGAAGCGGCTGACTGTAGCTGTGGCTGTAAGGTAGTTGGTGCCTGTCGGGGCGGTAATCCTCGAACCCGGTGGTGGACACCCCAGGTGAGAGATGCCGTCAAGCTGAAGAAGGAGTCTTACCGGGCATGGTTGGCCTGTGGGACACCAGAGGCAGCTGGCAGGTATCGACAGGCCAAGTGATCTGCGGCTTCAGTTGTTGCCAAGGCAAAAACCCGTGTATGGGAGGAGTTTGGTGAGGCCTTGGAAACTGACTTTAAGTCGGCTCCGAAAAGATTCTGGCAAACCGTCAGGCGACTCAGAAGGGGAAAGCAGTGTGCCACTAGCACTGTATATAGTGGAGATGGTGTGCTGCTGACTTCGACTGAAGACGTCATTGGGCGGTGGAAGGAATACTTTGAGGACCTTCTCAATCCCACCGACACGTTCTCCAGTGAGGAGGCTGAGTCTGGGGACATGGGAATAGGCTTGTCCATTACTGAGGCCGAAGTCGCTAAGGTAGTTAAGAAGCTCCTTGGTGGCAAGGCTCCAGGGGTGGATGAGATCCGCCCTGAGTTCCTCAAGGCTCTGGATGTTGTGGGGCTGTCTTGGCTGACACGCCTTTTCAACATTGCGTGGACATCGGGGGCGGTGCCACTGGATTGGCAGACTGGGGTGGTGGTGCCTCTTTTTAAAAAAGGGGACCGGAGGGTGTGTTCCAACTACAGGGGAATCACACTCCTCAGCCTCCCTGGCAAGGTCTATGCAGGGGTACTGGAGAAGAGAGTCCGGCTTATAGTCGAACCTCGGATCCAGGAGGAACAGTGCGGGTTCCGCCCTGGTCGTGGAACACTGGACCAACTCTTCACCCTCTCCAGGATTCTGGAGGGTTCATGGCAGTTTGCCCAACCAGTCCACATGTGCTTTGTGGATCTGGAGAAGGCATTCGACTGTGTTCCCCGGGGTATTCTGTGGGAGGTGCTTCGGGAGTACGGGGTACATGGCTCTTTGCTACGAGCCATTCAGGCCCTGTACAAACAAAGCTGGAGTTTGGTTCGCATAGCCGGCAGTAAGTCAGACTCGTTCCCAGTGAGAGTTGGACTCCGTCAGGGCTGCCCTTTGTAACCGATTCTATTCATAATTTTTATGGATAGAATTTCTAGGCGCAGTCAAGGGATGGAGGGTGTCCGGTTTGGTGACCTCAGGGTCACATCACTGCTGTTCGCAGATGATGTGGTCCTATTGGGGACATCAGGCCGCGAACTTCAGCTTTCGCTGGATCGGTTTGCAGGCGAGTGTGAAGCGGCTGGGATGAGAATCAGTACCTCTAAATCCGAGACCATGGTTCTCAGGCGGAAAAGGGTGGAGAGCCCTCTCTGGGTCAGGGATAGGCTCTTGCCTCAAGTGGAGGAGTTCAAGTATCTCGGGGTCTTGTTCACGAGTGATGGTACAAGGGAGCGGGAGATTGACAGGCGGATTGGTGCTGGGTCAGCAGTGATGCGGGCTCTTTACCGGTCTGTTGTGGTAAAGAAAGAGCTGAGCCATAAGGCAAGGCTCTCGATTTACCGGTCGATCTACGTTCCCACCCTCACCTATGGTCATGAGCTTTGGGTAATGACCGAAAGAATAAGATCGCAAATACAAGCGGCCGAAATGAGTTTCCTCCGCAGGGTGTCTGGACTCTCCCTTAGAGATAGGGTGAGAAGTTCAGTCATCCGGGAAGGACTCGGAGTAGAGCCGCTGCTTCTTCACGTCGAGAGGAGCCAGCTGAGGTGGTTCGGGCATCTGGTTAGGATGCCTCCTGGACGCCTCCCTCGGGAGGTGTCACAGGCGAGTCCACCTGGGAGGAGACCCCGGGGAAGACCCAGGACACGCTGGCGCGACTATATCGCCCAGCTGGCCTGGGAGCGCCTCGGAATCCCCCTTGGAGAGCTGGTGGAAGTGGCTGGGGAAAGGGAGGTCTGGGCTTCATTGCTTAGGATGCTGCCCCCGCGACCCGAACCCCGGACAAGCGGAAGATAATGGATGGATGGATGGATATATATATATATGTAACCCAGTCGAATTTCCCAATTATTGAATTCATTTATTTATTTTGTTCCATAGGACATTCTAGAAAATCTCACACACCTTAATTCACTGATTTCCCTTCAGATGTATATGTACAGTTGTGATCAAATTTATTCAACCCCCACTGAAATAAAGTGTTTTGGCCAGTTTGACATTGATTTTGATCATTTCAGTCATCTTATTTACAATTATATCAAAGAGGCACTTATAAATTAGACAAATATAACATAACATTTATGATGAAATAACCACAAATGTCTTTTCTGTGCTCACATCATTATCAGTTTTATTCAAGCCCCTAGTGACATTATTTTTTAGTACTTAGTACAACATCCTTTTCCAGTTATGACATCTTTCAAGCGTGAAACATAGCTTGACACAAGTGTCTTGCAGCGACCTATGGGTATCTTAGCCCATTCTTCATGGGCAAAAGCCTCCAGTTCAGTCACATTCATAGGCTTGCGTGCTGCAACTTCCTTCTTTAGGTCCCACCAGAGGTTCTCAATTGGATTTAAGTCTGGTGACTGTGATGGCCACTCTAGAATGTTCCCGCCTTTCATCTTCAACCATGCTCTAGTGGACTTGGATGTGTGCTTCGGATCATTGTCCTGTTGGAAGGTCCAACGTCTCCCAAGCCGCAGGTCCATCACATTTTCCTCCAAGATCTCCTGGTACTGAAGGGAATTCATGGTACCCTGCACACGTTGAAGCTTTCCTGTACCATTAGAAGCAAAACAGCCCCAAAGCATAATTGACCCCCCGCCATGCTTCACAGTAGGCAAGGTGTTCTTTTGTTCATAAGCCTGGTTCTTCCTCCTCCAAACATAGCGCTGGTCCATTGGCCCAAACAGTTCTAATTTAGTTTCATCTGACCACAGTACACGGTCCCAAAACTTTTGTGGCTTGTCCACATGACTTTTGGCATACTGCAGTCGACTTTTCTTGTTCTTTCGAGTCGGTAAGGGGGTGCGCCTGGGAGTTCTGGCATGGAGGTCTTCGTTATGCAGTGCGCGTCTTATTGTCTGAGCTGAAACTTTGGTGCCCACATCTGACAGGTCTTTTTTCAGTTCCTTAGCAGTCACGCGGGGATTTTTCTCCACATTACGCTTCAGGTAGCGCACAGCAGTCGCGGTCAGGATCTTCTTTCTGCCACGACCAGGTAGCGTTTCCACTGTGCCCTTTAACTTGAACTTGTGAATGATACTTCCGATAGTGTCTCTTGGAATATTTAACAACTTCGCAATCTACTTATATCCATTGCCATTCTTGTGAAGAGAAATAACCTCTTCTCGTGTCTTCTGGGACCATTCTCTTGCCTTCACCGTGCTTGTAAACACACCAGTAGATGTCTAGAAGGAGCTGCGTATCACAGTCCTTTTAAATCTGCCTAATTGGTGCTTATTATGCTTGATTGCTGCTCGTTGACATCCACAGGTGGCTTTAATACCCGATTGAAAACACTGGAATGAACCTCTGTTCTTAAGAGTGGTAGTCGTAAAGGGGTTGAATAATTGTGTCAATGAAGAAATCACAAAAAGGCCATTTAATACTTTATGACAAAAACAATTGATGCTACTTTAGTTGCATTTAGTTCTTTAATAATTCCTTGTAAGATTTATTTATGAACGCAATTACAAATGTGCACTTCCATAAAACCCTTCACAGCATTGGGGGCTGAATAAATTTGATCACAACTGTATATATATATATATATATATATATATATATATATATATATATATATATATATATATATATATGTGTGTGTGTGTGTGTGTGTGTGTGTGTTTGTGGTTGTGGTTGTGCTAGGTGATTGGTTCTGTCATCTGTCAATAAAAATGTCTGATTTGTGGGCGGGACTAGGAGCTGCATGGAGAGCGGAAAGAGAGAGAGTGAGCTAAGCGAGTTCAACCACGCGGTAACGCAGTTAGTTCGGGTTTCAAAGGTGTCCCAAAATGTGGTGGACGGACAGTTCGACCACCTCTGAGACACTTTTAAGAACATTGGCTAAGGACCCGGCGAGCGTTACTGGAAAGCCCAATGAGCTGCACGGAACTGGAGCCGCTAAAGAGAGGGCTGTAAGCGGCTGCCTGGACGGTTCACCATTTGCACGACCCTCGCTCTCAGCCGGATCTGCTGTCGGCCTGTTCCTACGCCCACCTGCTCGCACCAGAGACCCCCAACTTTCGCTAGAGGTCCTGAATACTGTGCTTGTGTAACCCACTCAAAATATTAATCATCAAATAAGTTGTAATCCACTCTAAAAAAAATTAACCTCCTCAGAAAATGATAGTAAACTACATTAATTAAAAGAAAAGAAATAGATGAATAATAATAAATAAATAAATAAATAAATAAGGGGAAAAGATTATGGGGGTAGTTTACGCTGCTGCGCATGCTCAGTGAGTCCGGGGTGAACCCAGCAGATTGGAGGGAGAGGAGAGAGCTCGTCAGCCAAAACACAGGTTTCATCCACATAACCTCACTAATTCCCTGATTTTATGCTGGATGGGAGAGATCTTGCTCTGTGGGACTGCTCTGCTGTGCCCTATGATGCCGACCGACTGCTGATGCCATGCAAACGGACCCGTGAGGATTTGTTGCTGCTGTGTTTTTTGTCAATGGTCTAAACTCTGAAAAGGTTGTATTGATCTGTTATCAAAGTTATACACTATGAATTAAAAGAAGAAAAAGATAGGTTTTAGGTTATACACAACAATAAAATTAATAAACTAAGTATTAATGCTTACAGATTATATAAATTTTGACAATTAAGCTGACAATGCATCAAGTTTCCCTGGGTTCTTCATAAGCACATGTCCTTACGGTGCTGGTGTGTTGTGCCTCATTCTCACCATTTGGGGTGATGTAGCTCCACATCTGAATTGTCAATAAAATCTAAGAAGGATAACTTTGTTATAGATTCTCAATACAACCTCGTTTTTGTTGTCTCCAGGCTTTTTGAAATGAACCCCTTTGAATGGTGGCAGTTCTGCATTGGTGCAAACTTTAGAAACTTGATTTCTTTTAATTTGCAAGTTTAGTTAAAAGTTTGGTGAGGCCTGTAGCTGCATCCAGGAAAGGGTTTGTAGCTGCATCCAGGCGAGGGTTTGTAGCTGCATCCAAACAAGGGTTTGTAGCTGCATCCAGGAAAGGGTTTGTAGCTGCATCCAGGAAAGGGTTTGTAGCTGCATCCAGGCGAGGGTTTTTAGCTGCATCCAAACAAGGGTTTGTAGCTGCATCCAGGAAAGGGTTTGTAGCTGCATACAGGAAAGGGTTTGTAGCTGCATCCAGGAAAGGGTTGGTAGCTGCATACAGGAAAGGGTTTGTAGCTGCATCCAGGCGAGGGCTTGTAGCTGCATCCAGGCGAGGGTTAGTAGCTGCATCCAGGCGAGGGTTAGTAGCTGCATCCAGGAAAGGGTTTGTAGCTGCATCCAGGAAAGGGTTTGTAGCTGCACCCAGGCGAGGGTTTGTAGCTGCATCCAGGCGAGGGTTTGTAGCTGCATCCAGGCGAGGGTTTGTAGCTGCATCCAGGCGAGGGTTTGTAGCTGCATCCAGGCGAGGGTTTATAGCTGCATCCAGGCGAGGGTTTGTAGCTGCATCCAGGCGAGGGTTTGTAGCTGCATCCAGGCGAGGGTTTGTAGCTGCCTGGTATACCTTATGGAGCAAAGGGGATTTGCTAACCTCCCACTGTGTCTTTACTTTGAAGAGCTTAATAACAATAAGTGATTGAATTTTAGAGCAGATGTTCCATATAAAGAACATGAAGAAATTAGGTGTGTGTTCTGTTTCTTTCTCTCTTAGGTCATTAATGAAGGCATGACACTATGAATTGAAAATGATTTTTTATTATTATTATTATTATTATTATTATTATTGGCTCCATGTTCCCTGTGTTGTGCTGTTTTTTATGGGAGGTTTCCAATGAACTCTGTATTACTGTTTATTTGAATACAGACATTTCTAGCTTACAGCTCCACCAACCAGAGTTATTACAGCCTTCCCCCAACAGATGGAGCCAACGATTAACATCTACTGAGTCTTATATTTACTCTTAATAAAGATGCTACTTCAAGGATTCTTTGACGATTTGTCAAAGAATGACATGTGACATTCAGCATTTGTCAAAAACTGCATGAATCCACAGATCCAGACTGTCTTGTGGGAACAGTTCAAGCTGGTGGAGGTGGGGTAATGGTTTATAAACACCCTATACTATACTATACAACCTATACTATATTATACACATTATATTGTACCAAGAGTCTTTGAGCAAGACTCCCAACACTGCCTTCACCTACCTGTAAAAAATGAGCAAATTCTGAGTCGCTCTGGATAGGAGCGTCTGCCAAATGCTATGATAGGTCCAGTGTGATAATACACCACTGGATCCATTGAACATAAGAATAAGTTCAGTGAACTTCAATGAACTTTACAGTCCCCAGATCTGAATCCAGCAGAGCGCCGTTCAGACGTGGCAGAACAGGAGATTCACAGCAATGTTCATCTGATGAGACTGACACACAGATTAGAGAGAAATCTGTATTTCCTGATAAGATTGATTTTGTTTTTTATTTAAATAAAAGTTATGAGTCTGTTATTATTTAAAAAGAAAAACCAAAAGGATCAGAAATGAAGAAGTCTTTACAGTCTGTTTTGCTCTGGTTTATTAAGGGGGCCGATATTTGAGGAGGGCACGGTACGGAGGAGCCTGCAGAGAAAGTTCTACTGTGTATAAATCCTCAGGAAAACTGCATCAAAACACTTGATGGAGCTTTGAGAATTTCAGTAAATCTGTTTATTTCTTTTGTAGAGCTTAATTTGACATTTAATACAGCTTCATTGAAACTTGAGCGTTTCATGCTTTAAACAGACTGAAATAAAAACAGACAACATGAACACAGAGCTCATGCTAACACACACATTTCCTCGATTTGTTTATTGTTTCCAACTGAACTTAAAAGTCAGCTCAAGCTTATTGATTAAACACTTAGATTTGAGAGTTTAGATGTTTAAAATGTTATTTCATTGGGATTTTGGAGTAAATTTATAATAACTTTAAGCATTTACACAAATCAAAAAGACGCAGAGCTTCATCTTCATATAAAAGACTGAGATTCCCACATCAAGTTCATCAAACTGAAGCTGATATTTTGAGCTTTATGATCATTTCAGTTCATTAAAAGGAGATCTGTGATAAACAGTGTTATAACACTGTTCAACTGACTTACAGAGTTCTCCAAAATGAGTGAATCAAAAATCGTCTATTAATTTATTAGCTTGTTAATTAATTCATTAATTACATAATGTTATAAAGAGTTTAAAACTCTCTATTTATGCTCTGAAATGTTTCAAATGACAGATTTGTTTCTGACAAAAATGATTTATTAAAGAAGTTCACCTCATTTCTGAAGTTTAACAGGTGTGATGATCAGCGGTGCTGAGTTTTTACCTCCATAACTGAGAGAGGGACTGAATAATGGATAGAGTTTCTCAGTGAAAGACTGACCAGTGAAAGAGTAGATATGAGACCTGGACTCAACATCATAGAAGGAGACCAGACCCTCCTCATAATCCACAAACACCCCCACCTTCTGGGGAGCCTGTTTCAGGGAGAGGGGGACAGAAGGAGTGCCCAGAGCTTTATATTCAGTCTCATTTCTCAGCCACACAGTCCAGTATCCATCCTCAGGACTCAGTCTAATCTCCCCCTTCCTGTTACTGGACTCTGTGGTCACTCCTAAATCCCAGTTAGTCTTCCCGCTGACCTGAACCTCATAGTAAAACCTCCCTGAGGAGAACCCCTCCTTTCCCAGCACATTGACACAACAATCAAACCACTTTGGTTTATCAGGGAGATTCTGTCGTTTGTCTCCATCTCTCACTTGTTTCCCGTCATCAGACAGGATGAGTTGAGGATGAGCTGAATCAGGATCCAGAGTCACGTCCACTGAGAGAGAAACACACAGTTTAACCCATTTTAACACTAACCATACTCACACTAATGCAGACTCATATATTTTACTCAATAATATTATGTATCAGTGAGAATCCACACACCTGCATATTGTTGAATTCTCTTCATTTCTGTGTTAGAAGAATAAAGGATGACATCATTTGTTATTAGAATCTATATTGAGCTAAATTAAATGCCTCATTAGTATCGACTACAAACCAGCATTTCATATTAATACTAAGTGACAGTGCAGTGATGCCATGGATGGGAATTTTAAAAGATTAAAAATCTCATAATTAAATATTTAAATGCCGGATTTACACAAACATTCATTTCTGGTATTTGTATCTTGATGAAGTCCTGAATTTTTCTTCTCAGTGTCTCTCCTCTTTAGCTCAGTGATTTCCTGCTCCAGCTCTTTAATGAACTCTTCAGCCTGCCTCTCTGCTGCTTTCTGCTTCTCCTCCATCACCTCAAGCAGCTCCGCATGGCTTCTCTCAATGCAGCGCAGCAGAGCTCTGAAGACCTCCACACTGTCTGCTTTCTCCTTCTCTGAGCTTTTCTAACAGGAGACAATAATGACATTGTTAAGAAAGCAGCTTTCGTACATTAAATGTATTCAATTTACTTTACATTATATGAATCAGCCTAAAACAGTAATAGGGAACAATAAAGAACATAAACACTTACAGAAAGAGATAAATGAGAGTAAAACTGGGAAATTTAATATAAAAGTAATTACTGAAATTAAAACATGGCAACAGAACCATTAGTTGACTTCTAAGTATTCAAGCATTCAAAAGGACAAACACTGATACTGTAGCGTGTTTGAGAGACGTTTCTGTCATGATAGGTTTTGGTTTTGTGTTTCCTGGCATTTATTCACTGAGTTCAGTTTGATTAAGGACTCTTATTGAAGTTGGGCGGAGCTGGGAACCCCCCCCGGAGGGTGTATGTGTGGGCCAAGGGGGAAAGAGGCAGATGTGAGCTGGTGCAGAGAACGAAATGTTAGGCAGACGAAAGCTTCACTGATGTCTGGCGTAGCTGAGGCCACCAACAGCTGGAAAGTAAAGCACCATGACTGGTGTGTCTGTTTTAACAGCAGTGAACACTACAATACTCTGTGATTATCACCAGTGGTGGACAGTAATGAAACAAATGCAATTAGTTTCTGTACTTTAGTATTTTTGGTGTATCTGTACTGAAGTTTCTCCATTTCTGGGTGACGTTTTCCTTTCACTCCACTACATTTCAGAGTCTAATATCCGACTTTTTCCTCCTACATTTTGAGAAATCTGTCGTTCCTTTTGGTTTCTGTGTGTATAAAAACGTAACATGTCAAAACGAAAGAAGCGCAAAGCCAGAGCATCAATTAGGGCCCAGCGGTCACTTTGTTTAGAGCTGGTTTTGACCTGTTGGTCATACCGACCCAGTGCAGCACATAGTTCAACGTCAGCGCAGCAGCGGAAAACTTTGGGAGAGTCTGTTCAACATAAATGATGAACTAACCTAACTTCGTGTAAATAGAGCACAATATAGAAATATGTCCACATATGCAGTCGAGACTGACGCGGCTTTTTTCTGAATTTCTACAAACACCATTTCATTTTATAGTAAATGAGTTTGGGCTGGTTTATGTTTATGAACAGAGGCCTACAGATCAACATAGTAAAGGAGCTCATCTGTGATCCTGAGTTTAAAGCCAGTTTTTATTCAATTTAAACGTGGAACTAAGTTGAACTAAGTTGAATTAAGTGAATTAATCTTTTAGTACTTTTACTTTGATACTTAAGTACATTTGAAGCCAAATACTTTCGTACTTTTACTCAAGTGGAGGTCACTAGCAACATTTACCAACGCTGTACTTTTACTAAGACCTGATATAAATTCAGCTCAGACTCACTTTATTGAGCTCTACAGACTGTTTGATGTCCTCAATCTTCTTCAGTCGGTCCTGGATCATCTGCTGAACTTCAGCCTGTGTCTTTCCCAGCTGAGTCTATAAAAAAGGACAAAATATAACAAAACCACTCATTCATTTAAACTCAAACACAACAGAACAGAGGGAACATTTCTCTAAATGTTCCTCACCTTCATCTCTCCACTCTCCTCCTCTATAGGAACAGTCCTGTGAGTCTTGTGGTTTCCTTCAGTGCAGAACTGACACACACACATCTGGTCATCTCTACAGAACAGCTCCAGGGGTCTCTCATGTTTCTGGCAGATATAGTTCTCCAGGTTCTCCACAGGGTCCATCAGCTTGTGCTTCTTTAATACAGTGACTCTGTGATGAGGATCCAGATGAGTCTTGCAGTAAGAGGCCATGCATGTCAGGCAGGACTTCAGAGCTGCACTTCTCTTTTCACAGTAGTCACAGAGCACCTGAGGTTTGGCAGGTTTCTCTGGAGCTCTGCTGGATTTGACCTGAACTGACTTCTTGAACTGAGCAGCCAGTCCAGAGATGAAGGTGTTCACAGACAGTTCAGGTCTTGTTGGAAATTCTGTCTTACAGACTGGACACTGGCAGCATGAACTGCTGTCCCAGCACTCTTTGAGACAGACCCTGCAGAAGTTGTGTCCACATGAAGTGGTGACCGGATCAGTGAACACATCCAGACAGATGGAGCACTGGAGCTGATCTTCAGACAGGAGACTGCTGGAGGAAGCCATGACTAACAGAGGAGATGACAATTCATGACAATTCTTAGTGGTTCAATAAACACTACTGTGTATTTCTTTTAACTGGATGTCGACAGAAAAAGACTTGTTCTCATGAAATGTGGATCTTCAATCAGTCACATCCATCTGACTGATGAGCTTCATGTTCTATCTGTCAATCATGAATCTGTAGCTGAACAAACGATCACAGCTTCTGCTGTAAAACACGGACCAAACTGACAAACCCTGACCGACAGTGACGGACAGAAATGATCTGAACAGCTGGATGTGTTTTCAGTAACAGACAGTAAGAAACTTAGACTCATTACCACTTTCACTTTCTCTCCTTTGGTCTGTTTTTCTGCTTCTTCAGAGTTTATCTGTAGAGTTTCACTGAGTTTCCTGGCTGGAGAACCTTCAGACTGGAACCTGTGTCCAGCTGGAAGAACTGGATTCTGTTTATGAAGTTCCCTTTACTTTCGTTTCTCCTGAGTGACGTCATGTGAACTCACCTGCTTTATCACGACGACGGTTTGATGCACATGCAGGTTTTGACCAGCAGGTGGCAGATATTTACCATCTGACTTACACAGGAGAGGAAATAGTGCTGGAAATCCCTACTTAAGTAAAAACACAGTCACTGAAGTGATAATTTACTTCATGATTTAGTTCAGTACAAGTGAAAATAATAATAAAGGACATTATAAAGTAAATAAGTAAGGAAAGTCAGAGTAAATAAGCAGTTTATTGGAAAACTACTTGAATAATAGAGTTAATCTTTTTAGATTTTTAATCACAACCTGGAATATTTCTGAGTCGTCTCGGCTACATCCGAGAAAATAATGTGTACCATCAAAACTAAAGCAAGACATGATATAAACATGAGAAACCAATTCTGAGCGCTGAGAGAGATCTCAGTACACTCTGCTAGTGACAGTTACAGTCTCTCTGTGAACTGCATCAGGAACAAGGGTTCCATTACCTGATTGTTTAGATCCTGATCTGCTAGTTACACATTATGACGAAACACTGTCACATATTTTAAATCACCTGGCACCTCTAAGAACACGCTTGGTTACATTTTCTCAGCCTGCTCCCTGGTCTACTGCTGAGCTACGCAAGCTGAAAGCTGTTGGGCGTCAGCTTGAACGTCTTGCTAATAGAACTGGCCTGACTGTGCGTGCTCTTGCTTACAGTGATCATGTTTTGTTTTATAAGGAAAAACTACAGGAAGCTAAAACACTTTATTATTCTAATGTTATTCATGGTGCCCACGGTAACCCTAGAGCTCTCTTTTCAACGGTCAATAAGTTATAGAGCCCTGTGAAAAGTTTTCCCATGGTTCCCTCAGCTGAACTCTGCTCTCCTTTCATGAACTTCTTCAATCTGTTTGAGGTCTTTCAATCAGGATTTAGGAGGAATCACAGCACAGAAACTGCTCTTGTTAGGGTTGTCAATGATTTGCTGATGTCACCAAGGACTGCTGAGTCTGCTTGTCCTATTGGACCTTACTGCAACATTTGATACAGTGTGTCATAGCCTTTTACTAACTCGTCTCAAACATATATTTGGCATAACTGATTCTGCATTTGCTTGGCTCCAATCATATCTTTCTGGTAGGCAGCAGTTTGTTTCAATGGGAGGTTTTTGATCTGACACATGCTCTTTGTCACATGGTGTGCCCCAGGGCTCTGTTCTTAGGTCCCTGCTTTTTATTTTGTACAATATTCCTCTTGGTAACATCATTAGACATCATGGGCTGCAGTTTCACTGTTTTGCCGATGATTCAGATTCAGATTCAGATTCCTTTATTGATCCCAGGGGGAAATTGCATTTGTTACAGTTGCAGCCATTTATGTAAAAATAAACACTTTACAAATAATTTTAGACAATATAGAGAATTTACATTCATATGAACAGTTTGGTATTGAGTTTTGTGAATCACACACTGAGAGAGGATTTATAGAGTTTGATGGCCACAGGTAAGAATGACTTCCTGTGGCGCTCTGTGGTGCATTTTGGTAGAGACATAAACTCGGTTGAGCAGGTAGATGATGGCGTCTTCAACTCCCAGGCGGGGCTGATACGCAAACTGGAGAGGATCTAGAAAAGGATGGACTATGGGTCGGAGCTGATCCAAGACGAGCCTCTCCATGGTCTTCATGACATGAGACGTCAGTGCCACTGGCCTGTAGTCCTTGGCGTCACTGGGTCGTGGCGTCTTTGGGACAGGAACAATGCAGGATGTCTTCCACATCATGGGGACCCTCTGGAGACTCAGGCTCAAGTTAAAGACATGTTGAAGTACTCCACAAAGTTGGGTGGCACAGGCTTTAAGCACCCTGGGTGGAACCCCATCAGGGCTTGCAGCCTCGTTTGTGTGGAGTCTCTTCTGTTGTTTTCTCACCTGGTCAGCAATGAGACACACTGTAGAGGTGGTGGGTGGGGGAGGGATGGAGGTGTGAAAGGGGCTTTCACAAGAGGGGGGCAGGCTATCAGGAGGGGGAGGGGGGATGAGTGGTATGGTCTGCTGAGGACTGGCAGCAGAGGAGTCAGGCTGGGGGTGGACAGAGCCTGCCGTGTCAAATCTGTTAAAGAACAGATTTAGCTTGTTTGCCCCATCCACACTGACCTCTACTCCTCTGTTGTTGCTAGACCTGAAGCTGGTGACGGTCCTCATTCCATTCCAGACCTCCCTCATATTGTTTTGCTGGAGTTTCCACTCCAGCTTCTTCCTATATTTGTCCTTTGCCTCCTTGAAAGCTGTCCTCAGTTCCCTCTGGATCGTTCTCACCTCCACCCTGTCTCCAGCTCTGAAGGCCCTCTTCTTCTTGTTGAGGAGAGCCTTATTGTCCTCTGTTACCCACGGCTTGTTGTTTGGGTAACATTTAACAGTCCTGGTTGGGACAGTGGAGTCCACACAGAAGTTAATGTAGTCCGTGATACACTCTGAGAGCCCGTCAATGTCCTCTCCGTGCGGCAAGAGCTGAGGTGAACCAAGTTGTGCTCTGACCTACCCAGAGGGGGAAGGGGGGAGCAAATGTATGCGTCCTTAACATTAGCATACAGCAGGTCCAGTGTTCTTTCCTCTCTGGTGGGACAGTCCACATACTGAGTGAAGTGTGGTAGTGCCTTGGCCATAGCGACCTTGGCCATGGTTAAAGTCACCTGATATGGCGGTAAAGGCACTCGGGTGTAGCGTTTCGAGATGTGCTGTAGTTGAATAAATGACGTCACTTGCCGATGTCGGGTTGGCAGAGGGGGGAATGTAGACAGTCACGATGATGGCATGCGAATACTTGCGTGGTAAATAATATGGCCTGAGTCCGACAGCCAACAGCTCAATGTCCGGGCAACAGGTACGTTCCTTGATGTCCAGATATACATTTGTACAAAGCCTTCTCACAGCTTGCCACCTAATGCCTTGCTGAATTGCTTAACCGACGTGAGGGCTTGGCTGGTGGAGAACTTCCTGAGCCTGAATAATGAAAAATCTGAAGCCATCATAGTAGCTTCTCCTGCAACAGTCAGGAGGCTTAGTGACACTACTGTCTGTATCCCTGGTTTTGTTGTCTCTACCTCTACACAAGTGAGAAATCTTGGAGTAATTTTTGATTCTACATTATCGTTTGAATCACACATTAACAACACATGTAGGACAGCCTTTTACCATCTTAAAAACATTTCTAGGATTCGCTCTTTCCTCACTTTCACTGCTGCTGACACCATAGTCCGTGCATTTATAACTTCTAGGCTTGACTACAGCAATGCTCTGCTGTCTGGCCTCCCTGCTTGGGTTTTGAGCAGGCTGCAATATGTGCAGAACTCTGCTGCTAGGGTGCTGACCCATACACGATCTTGGGAGCATATTACTCCAGTCCTTAGTCGTCTCCACTGGCTCCCAGTGAACTACCGTATACAGTACAAATGACTTGTGTTGGTGTTTAAATCCCTGCATGACCTTGCCCCATCTTACCTAAGAAGTCTACTTCAATCTTATACTCCAGTGCGTACTCTTCAGTCCTCTATCCTCCACTTGCTTGAGGTCCCACATTTTAAGATAAGCACCATTGGTAATAGACCATTCTGTGTCACAGGTCCAAAGCTGTGGAATGGTCTTCCTCATGAACTGCAAGCTTGTTCATCTGTTGATGGTTTTAAATCCCGAGTCAAAACTTTTTAAACTAGCATATGGTTGATTCTATGTGTTTGTGTTAAGGTTTTGTATGTGTCTATGTATGTTTGTTCATGTTCTTACTTTTTTATCTACCTTCTTTTTTTCTTTTATTATTTATTGTACAGTGTCCTTGGGTTTCTTGAAAAGGGCTTTTAAATAAAAATGTATTATTATTATTATTATTATTATTATTATTAAACTACATGCTTTTCATGGTCGGGTGATTATATGAGCCGTCCGAGTTTTTCTGCTTCAATAGTTTGGAATCTCTGAAATGAATTTAAGAGACAAAATAACAGGTTTATTACTCAAACAATGATAATGTGATTACGAATGACAGCCCTGCTGCCCATCAGCTCTCTGACCGTCAGCTTCCACTAACAGGTGTGAACGTCTACACACAGTCACATTCACAGCCTTCAGTCTGGACGAATTCACTGATACTGTTTAGTACATTTCCCCCATTTAAAACATTAACAACAACAGCAGTTTATCCAGTTTAGATCTTAGACCCTCTGGCGTGAGCGAGTTCAGAGTCAGGCTGTGTTCTGTGATGAACTGACAGAACACCGTCTCTGATGCTGTGGTACTGTCTGTACGATGAGGTCGAGGAGTCAAAGTGTTGTGGTGTTTACTGCTATTAAGAAGACACAGTTCACTGCACAAACTGTTGGGCTTTATTTTAGGATGAATTCTAATCAAGTAGAAACACCTGATTTTACTTCTTTAACCTCCCTGGAATGATTCTCTACAGCTCTGCTCAGCTCTACATGCTGAACTGGATTATTCCAGACTGCTTCATCCACCATCTGCTCAGCTCTAACAGCTCTGTTCAGTCCTGTGGGGGCTCTGATGTGTAGGAATAAAGGTATGCAGCTCTGTACAAACACTGGGAGCTTTTCTTTTAGCTCCCATTCAGAGAAAAACAACATTAAACAGAATCTATTCAAACGTTACTGAGCTAAAAGCAGCAGCTCCTCGATTCAGCTGTTCACTTCTTTACAGACACAGACAAGAAACGTCTATCAGTGTTTAATCATTTAAACACAGAGCTGAGTTCAGTTAAACCTGCTCTACAAACTTTCCTTCACTCATAATCACAAACTGTCATTAGTCATATATAACTCAACACAGCTGTACAGATGTTCCACATAAAGACCATCAAGATGAATCAGACTGGCGTGTGTTCTGTTTCTCTCTCATAGGTGATTAATGAAGACATGAAACTATGAACTGTTAGCACATATTATTATTATTATTATTATTATTATTAATATTATTATTGGTTTAATATGTTTGTTGTCCTTGCTGTGCTGTTTATATGGGAGGTTTCCACTGAACTCTGTATTACTGTTTATCTGAATCCAGACATTTGTAGCTTACAGCTCCACAAAATAGAGTTATAACAGGCTTCCACCACCAGACGACGCCAAACATTAACATCTAGAGATTCTTATATTTACTCTTAGAAAAGATTCTACTTCAAGGATTCTTTTAAGGCTGGTGGAGGTGGGGTAATGGTTTATAGACACAATTGTATATAGCGTGTATATAGGTTGTGTATAGCGTAGCAGGTAACATCTCTGCCTTCCACACTGCAGGCTGGGATTCAAACCCCATCTGGGTAAACACCCTGCACTATACCAATAAGAGTCCTTGGGCAAGACTCCCAACACCGCCTTCACCGACTTGTGTAGGTCTGTAAGTCTGTAAGTCGCTCCGGATAAAAGCGTCTGCCAAATGCCGCAAACATAAACAATTCATGCATCTTCTCATGACTACTTCCAGTGTGATAATGCACCTTGGCATCAGGTCATCTTGAACTGGATCCACTGAACATAAGAATAAGTTCAGTGAACTTCAATGATCTTCACATTCCCCAGATCTGAATCCAGCAGAGCGCCGTTCAGACGTGGCAGAACAGGAGATTCACAGCAATGTTCAGCTGACGAGTCTGCAACACTTACATGATGCAAACATGTTATTTCAGCAAAGGGAGGCTGCACAAAGAATTAAACGAAGAGGTGCCGATGACTGTGACACACAGATTAGAGAGAAATCTGTATTTCCTGATACGATTGATTTTGTTTTTTATTTCAATAAAAGTTATAAGTCTGCTATTTAAAAAGAAAAACCAAAAGGATCAGAAATGAAGAAGTCTTTACAGTCTGTTTTGCTCTGGTTTATTAAGGGGGGCCAATATTTGAGGAGGGCACGGTACGGAGGAGCCTGCAGAGAAAGTTCTACTGTGTATAAATCCTCAGGAAAACTGCACTGACATCAAAACACTTGATGGAGCTTTGAGAAGTTCAGTAGATCTGTTTATTTCTTTTGTAGAGCTTAATTTGACATTTAATACAGCTTCATTTAAACTTGAGCGTTTCATGCTTTAAACAGACTGAAATAAAAACAGACAACATGAACACAGAGCTCATGCTAACACACACATTTCCTCGATTTGTTTATTGTTTCCAACTGAACTTAAAAGTCAGCTCAAGCTTATTTATTAAACACTTAGATTTGAGAGTTTAGATGTTTAAAATGTTATTTTATTGGGATTTGGAGTAAAATTATAATAACTTTAAGTATTTACACGAATCAAAAAGATGCAGAGCTTCATCTTCATATAAAAGACTGAGATTCCCACATCAAGTTCATCAAACTGAAGCTGATATTTTGAGCTTCATGATCATTTCAGTTCATTAAAAGGAGATCTGTGATAAACAGTGTTATAACACTGTTCAACTGACTTACAGAGTTCTCCAAAATGAGTGAATCAAAAATCGTCTATTAATTTATTAGCTTGTTAATTAATTCATTAATTACATTATGTTATAAAGAGTTTAAAACTCTCTATTTATGCTCTGAAATGTTTCAAATGACAGATTTGTTTCTGACAAAAATGTTTTATTAAAGAAGTTCACCTCATTTCTGATGTTTAACAGGTGTGATGATCAGCGGTGCTGAGTTTTTACCTCCTTCATTGAGAGAGGGACTGAATAATGGATAGAGTTTCTCAGTGAAAGACTGACCAGTGAAAGAGTAGATATGAGACCTGGACTCAACATCATAGAAGGAGACCAGACCCTCCTCATAATCCACAAACACCCCCACCTTCTGAGGAGTCTGTTTCAGGGAGAGAGGAACACGAGGAGAGTCCAGAGCTTTATATTCAGTCTCATTTCTCAGCCATACAGTCCAGTATCCATTCTCAGGACTCAGTATAATCTTCCCCTTCCTGCTACTGGACTCTCTGGTCACTCCTAAATCCCACTCAGTCTTCCCTCTGACGTGAACCTCATAGTAAAATCTCCCTGAGGAGAACCCCTCATTTCCCAGCACATTGACACAACGATCAAACCTCTCTGGTTTATCAGGGAGATTCTGTCGTTTGTCTCCGTGTCTCACTTCTGTCCCGTCATCAGACAGGATGAGGAAGGGATGAGCTGAATCAGGATCCAGAGTCACGTCCACTGAGAGAGAAACACACAGTTTAACCCATTTTAACACTAACCATACTCACACTAATGCAGACTCATATATTTTACTCAATAATATTATGTATCAGTGAGAATCCACACACCTGCATATTGTTGAATTCTCTTCATTTCTGTGTTAGAAGAATAAAGGATGACATCATTTGTTATTAGAATTTATATTGAGCTAAATTAAATGCCTCATTAGTATCGACTACAAACCAGCATTTCATATTAACACTAAGTGACAGTGCAGTGATGTCATGGATGGGAATTTTAAAGGATTAAAAATCTAATAATTAATTATTTAAATGCCTGATTTACACAAACATTCATTTCTGGTATTTGTATCTTGATGAAGTCCTGAATTTTTCTTCCTACCAATATTTTTTTTCTGCTGAACATCAAAATGTTTTAATAACCAGTAAATACTCACCATGCTCATCAACCTTCTCCATCTCCTTACTGAGCTCTTCCTGAAGCGGAGTCAGAGCTCTCCTCAGAGGCTCCACCCTCAGATGAGAGTTAATCCTGACCTCAGTCCAGTTCTTGGTGGGTGGAGGGCTGCAGAGGGACGGGTAAACCTACAGTCCAGCAGGAGAGAGGAGAAACCCCTCAGCATGGGCAGCGCTGTCCTGTGACGGACTGCATTACTATGGAGAAACAGAGGGACTCTGACCTGTAGGAGGTGGAGGTGGTCCTCAGTGTGGGAGAGCTGCTCCAGCTCAGTGTCTCTCCTCTTTAGCTCAGTGATTTCCTGCTCCAGCTCTTTAATGATCTCTTCAGCCTGCCTCTCTGCTGCTTTCTGCTTCTCCTCCATCACCTCAAGCAGCTCCGCCTGGCTTCTCTCAATGCAGCGCAGCAGAGCTCTGAAGACCTCCACACTGTCTGCTTTCTCCTTCTCTGAGCTTTTCTAGCAGGAGACAGTAATGACATTGTTAATAAAGCAGCTTTCGTACATTAAATGTATTCAATTTACTTTACATTATATGAATCAGCCTAAAACAGTAATAGAGAACAATAAAGAACATAAACACTTACAGAAAGAGATAAATGAGAGTAAAACTGGGAAATTTAATATAAAAGTAATTACTGAAATTAAAACATGGCAATAAAAGAAAAGATAGAAAACAGAACCATTAGTTGACTTCTAAGTATTCAAGCATTCAAAAGGACAAACACTGATACTGTAGCGTGTTTGAGAGACGTTTCTGTCATGATAGGTTTTGGTTTTGTGTTTCCTGGCATTTATTCACTGAGTTCAGTTTGATTAAGGACTCTTATTGAAGTTGGGCGGAGCTAGGAACCCCCCGGAGGGTGTATGTGTGGGCCGAGGGGGAAAGAGGCAGATGTGAGCTGGTGCAGAGAACGAAATGTTAGGCAGACGAAAGCTTCACTGATGTCTGGCGTAGCTGAGGCCACCAACAGCTGGAAAGTAAAGCACCATGACTGGTGTGTCTGTTTTAACAGCAGTGAACACTACAATACTCTGTGATTATCACCAGTGGTGGACAGTAATGAAACAAATGTAATTAGTTTCTGTACTTTAGTGTTTTTGGTGTATCTGTACTGAAGTTTCTCCATTCTGGGTGACTTTTTCCTTTCACCCCACTACATTTCAGAGTCTAATATCTGACTTTTTCCTCCTACATTTTGAGAAATCTGTCGTTCCTTTTGGTTTCTGTGTGTATAAAAACGTAACATGTCAAAACGAAAGAAGCGCAAAGCCAGAGCATCAATCAGGGCCCAGTGGTCACTTTGTTTAGAGCTGGTTTTGACCTGTTCGTCATACCGACCCAGTGCAGCACACGGTTCAACATCAGCGCAGCAGCGTAAAACTTTGGGAGAGTCTGTTCAACATAAATGATGAACTAACCTAACTTTGTGTAAATAGAGCACAATATAGAAATATGTCCACATATGCAGTCGAGACTGACGCGGCTTTTTTCAGAATTTCTACAAACACCATTTCATTTTATAGTAAATTAGTTTGGGCTGGTTTATGTTTATGAACAGAGGCCTACAGATCAACATAGTAAAGGAGCTCATCTGTGATCCTGAGTTTAAAGCCAGTTTTTATTAAACTTAAACGTGGAACTAAGTTGAATTAAGTTAATTAATCTTTTAGTACTTTTACTTTGATACTTAAGTACATTTGAAGACAAATACTTTTGTACTTTTACTCAAGTGGTGGTCTAAAGGGAGGAACTTCTACTTTTACTGGAGTAAAAAGTAAAATTGTGTATCTCTACTTTAACTCCAGTACATGATTTGTTTACTTTGTCCACCTCTGCTTATCACTAGTCACACCTGCTACGCTATATCACATATAGCTTGTGTATAGCGTACCAGGTACCACATCTGCCTTCCACACTGCAGGCTGGGATTCAATCCCCGCCTGCGTAAACACCCTGCACTATACCAATAAGAGTCCTTGGGCAAGACTCCCAACACTGCCTTCACCTACTTCTGCATAAATGATCAAGCTGTAAGTCACTCCGGATAAAAGCGTCTGCCAAATGTCGTAAACAAAAACAATTCATGCATCTTCTCATGACTACTTCCAGTGTGACCCCGAGTTTAAAGCCAGTTTTATTTAAATTGGAACTAAGTTGAATTAAGTTAATTAATCTTTTAGTACTTTTACTTTTGATACTTAAGTACATTTGGACCCAAATACTTTTGTACTTTAACTCAAGTGGAGGTCTAAAGGGAGGAACTTCTACTTTTACTGGAGTAAAAAGTAAAATTGTGTATCTCTACTTTAACTCCAGTACATAATTTGTTTACTTTGTCCACCTCTGCTTATCACTGTCTGTCTGACGTCACTAGCAACATATACCAACGCTGTACTTTTACTAAGACCTGATATAAATTCAGCTCAGACTCACTTTATTGAGCTCTACAGACTGTTTGATGTCCTCAATCTTCTTCAGTCGGTCCTGGATCATCTGCTGAACTTCAGCCTGTGTCTTTCCCAGCTGAGTCTATAAAAAAGGACAAAATATAACAAAACCACTCATTCATTTAAACCCAAACACAACAGAACAGAGGGAACATTTCTCTAAATGTTCCTCACCTTCTTCTCTCCACTCTCCTCCTCTATGGGGACAGTGCTGTGAGTCTTGTGGTCTGTCTCAGTGCAGAACTGACACACACACGTCTGGTCGTCTCTACAGAACAGCTCCAGGGGCATCTCATGTTTCTGGCAGATGTAGTTCTCCAGGTTCTCCACAGGGACCATCAGTTTGTGTTTCTTTAATACAGCGACTCTCTGATGAGGTTCCAGATGAGTCTTGCAGTAAGAGGCCATACAGGTCAGGCAGGACTTCAGAGCTGCACTTCTCTTTTCACAGTAGTCACAGAGCACCTGAGGTTTGGCAGGTTTCTCTGGAGCTCTGCTGGATTTGACCTGAACTGACTTCTTGAACTGAGCAGCCAGTCCAGAGATGAAGGTGTTCACAGACAGTTCAGGTCTTGTTGGATATTCTGCCTTACAGACTGGACACTGGCAGCGTGAACTGCTGTCCCAGCACTCTTTGAGACAGACCCTGCAGAAGTTGTGTCCACATGGAGTGGTGACCGGAACAGTGAACACATCCAGACAGATGGAGCACTGGAGCTGATCTTCAGACAGGAGACTGCTGGAGGAAGCCATGACTGACAGAGGAGATGACAATTCATGACAATTCTTAGTGGTTTAATAAACACTACTGTGTATTTCTTTTAACTGGATGTCGTCAGAAAAAGACTTGTTCTCATGAAATGTGTATCTTCAATCATTCACATTCATCTGACTGATGAGCTTCACATTCTACCCGTCAATCATGAATCTGTAGCTGAACAAACGATCACAGCTTCTGCTGTAAAACACGGACCAAACTGACAAACCCTGACCGACAGTGACGGACAGAAATGATCTGAACAGCTGTATTTTCAGTAACAGACAGTAAGAAACTTAGACTCATTACCACTTTCACTTTCTCTCCTTTGGTCTGCTTTTCTTCGTCTTCAGAGTTGATCTGTAGAGTTTCACTGAGTTTCCTGGCTGGAGAACCTTCAGACTGGAACCTGTGTCCTGCTGGAAGAACTGGATTCTGTTTATGAAGCTCCCTTTACTTTCGTTTCTCCTGAGTGACGTCATGTGAACTCACCTGCTTTATCACGACGACGGTTTGATGCACTTGCAGGTTTTGACCAGCAGGTGGCAGATATTTACCATCTGACTTACACAGGAGAGGAAATAGTGCTGGAAATCTCTACTTAAGTAAAAACACAGTCACTGAAGTAATGATTTACTTCATGATTTAGTTCAGTACAAGTGAAAATAATAATAAAGGACATTATAAAGTAAATAAGTAAGGAAAGTCAGAGTAAATAAGCAGTTTATTGGAAAACTACTTGAATAATAGAGTTAATCTTTTTAGATTTTTAATCACAACCTGGAATATTTCTGAGTCGTCTCGGCTACATCCGAGAAAATAATGTGTACCATCAAAACTAAAGCAAGACATGATATAAACATGAGAAACCAATTCTGAGCGCTGAGAGAGATCTCAGTACACTCTGCTAGTGACAGTTACAGTCTCTCTGTGAACTGCATCAGGAACAAGAGTTACATTACCTGATTGTTTAGATCCTGATCTGCTAGTTACACATTATGACGAAACACTGTCACATATTTTAAATCACCTGGCACCTCTAAGAACACGCTTGGTTACATTTTCTCAGCCTGCTCCCTGGTATACTGCTGAGCTACGCAAGCTGAAAGCTGTTGGGCGTCAGCTTGAACGTCTTGCTAATAGAACTGGCCTGACTGTGCGTGCTCTTGCTTACAGTGATCATGTTTTGTTTTATAAGGAAAAACTACAGGAAGCTAAAACACTTTATCATTCTAATGTTATTCATGGTGCCCACGGTAACCCTAGAGCTCACTTTTCAACGGTCAATAAGTTATAGAGCCCTGTGAAAAGTTTCCCCATGGTTCCCTCAGCTGAACTCTGCTCTCCTTTCATGAACTTCTTCAATCATAAAATACACACAGTTTACTCTCAGTTTCAGCCTACGGCAGCTACCCCAAACATTCCACAACTATTTTCTCAGTTCAGCAGCAGTTATTTTTCTACGTTCAATACTGTAAACTAACAGTATGTTTCACAGATGATTAATTCCTCAAGGGCAACTACATGTCAGTTAGATCCTTAGCTCAGGAATGGTCCCAGCTTCTCTGAAAGTGGCAGCTATTACTCGAGTTCTCAAGAAGCCTGGCTTAGATCCTGAGAATCTCGCAAATTTTAGGCCCATCTCTAATCTCCCATTCCTTGCTAAACTGTTGAAGCGTACAGTAGCTGCTCAGTTAACAGCACATATTGTATCATGTGATCTGTTTGAGGTCTTTAAATCAGGATTTAGGAGGAATCACAGCACAGAAACTGCTCTTGTTAGGGTTGTCATTGATTTGCTGATGTCAGCCGACCAAGGACTGCTGAGTCTGCTTGTTCTATTGGACCTTACTGCAACATTTGATACAGTGTGTCATAGCCTTTTACTAACTCGTCTCAAACATATATTTGGCATAATTGATACTGCATTTGCTTGGCTCCAATCATATCTTTCTGGTAGGCAGCAGTTTGTTTCAATGGGAGGTTTTCGATCTGACACATGCTCTTTGTCACATGGTGTGCCCCAGGGCTCTGTTCTTGGGTCCCTGCTTTTTATTTTGTACATATTAATGTACATTATTGTACATTACGTTATTGGTAACATCATTAGACATCATGTGCTGCAGTTTCACTGTTTTGCCGATGATTCAGATTCAGATTCAGGTTCCTTTATTGATCCCAGGGGGAAATTGCATTTGTTACAGTTCCAGGCATTTATGTAAAAATAAACACTTTACTAATAATTTAAGACAATATAGAGAAATTACAGTATGTACACCAGATTTAAGTACTTAAGAATATAGTAAGGTGGCGTTGATTGTGATAGTAATGTGAAACATCAGGTATAAAGCAATTACAATTATTTAAATGATTTAAATTAAGTTAGTGACCCTCTGAGTTATTGCACACACAATTGTTATTATTGTACATATGAACAGTTTGGTATTGAGTTTTGTGAATCACACACTGAGGGAGCAGTTATAGAGTTTGATGGCCACAGGTAAGAATGACTTCCTGTGGCGCTCTGTGGTGCATTTTGGTAGAGACATAAACTCGGTTGAGCAGGTAGATGATGGCGTCTTCAACTCCCAGGCGGGGCTGATAGGCAAACTGGAGGGGATCTAGAAAAAGCTGGACTATGGGTCGGAGCTGATCCAAGACGAGCCTCTCCATGGTCTTCATGACATGAGACGTCAGTGCCACTGGCCTGTAGTCCTTGGCGTCACTGGGTCGTGGCGTCTTTGGGACAGGAACAATGCAGGATGTCTTCCACATCATGGGGACCCTCTGGAGACTCAGGCTCAAGTTGAAGACATGTTGAAGTACTCCACAAAGTTGGGTGGCACAGGCTTTAAGCACCCTGGGTGGAACCCCATCAGGGCTTGCAGCCTCGTTTGTGTGGAGTCTCTTCAGTTGTCTTCTCACCTGGTCAGCAATGAGACACACTGTAGAGGTGGTGGGTGGGGGAGGGATGGAGGTGTGAGAGGGGCTTTCACAAGAGGGGGGCAGGCTATCAGGAGTGGGAGGGGGGATGAGTGGTATGGTCTGCTGAGGACTGGCAGCAGAGGAGTCAGGCTGGCGGGGGACAGAGCCTGCCGTGTCAAATCTGTTAAAGAACAGATTTAGCTTGTTGGCCCCATCCACACTGACCTCTACTCCTCTGTTTTTGCTAGACCTGAAGCTGGTGATGGTCCTCATTGCATTCCAGACCTCCCTCATGTTGTTTTGCTGGAGTTTCCACTCCAGCTTCCTCCTATATTTGTCCTTTGCCTCCTTGATAGCTGTCCTCAGTTCCCTCTGGATCGTTCTCACCTCCACCCTGTCTCCAGCTCTGAAGGCTCTCTTTTTCTTGTTGAGGAGAGCCTTAATGTCCTTTGTTACCCACGGCTTGTTGTTTGGGTAACATTTAACAGTCCTGGTTGGGACAGTGGAGTCCACACAGAAGTTAATGTAGTCCGTGATACACTCTGAGAGCCCGTCAATGTCCTCTCCGTGCAGCAGGAGCTGAGGTGAACCAAGTTGTGCTCTGACCTACCCAGAGGGGGAAGGGGGGAGCAACTGTATGCGTCCTTAACATTAGCATAATGCAGGTCCAGTGTTCTTTCCTCTCTGGTGGGACAGTCCACATACTGAGTGAAGTGTGGTAGTGCCTTGGCCATAGCGACCTTGGCCATGGTTAAAGTCACCTGATATGGCGATAAAGGCACTCGGGTGTAGCGTTTGGACACATGCTGTTGTTGAATAAATGACGTCACTTGCCGATGTCGGGTTGGCAGAGGGGGGAATGTAGACAGTCACGATGATGGCATGCGAATACTTGCGTGGTAAATAATATGGCCTGAGTCCGACAGCCAACAGCTCAATGTCCGAGAAACAGGTACGTTCCTTGATGTCCAGATATACATTTGTACAAAGCCTTCTCACAGCTTGTCACCTAATGCCTTGCTGAACTCTTTAACCGACGTGAGGGCTTGGCTGGTGGAGAACTTCCTGAGCCTGAATAATGAAAAATCTGAAGCCATCATAGTAGCTTCTCCTGCAACAGTCAGGAGGCTTAGTGACACTACTGTCTGTATCCCTGGTTTTGTTGTCTCTACCTCTACACAAGTGAGAAATCTTGGAGTAATTTTTGATTCTACATTATCGTTTGAATCACACATTAACAACACATGTAGGACAGCCTTTTACCATCTTAAAACATTTCTAGGATTCGCCCTTTCCTCTCTTTCACTGCTGCTCAGACCATAGTCCGTGCATTTATAACTTCTGGGCTTGACTACTGCAATGCTCTGCTGTCTGGCCTCCCTGCTTGGGTTTTGAGCAGGCTGCAATATGTGCAGAACTCAGCTGCTAGGGTGCTGACCCATACACGATCTTGGGAGCATATTACTCCAGTCCTTAGTCGTCTCCACTGGCTCCCAGTGAACTACCGTATACAGTACAAATGACTTGTGTTGGTGTTTAAATCCCTGCATGACCTTGCCCCATCTTACCTAAGAAGTCTACTTCAATCTTATAGTCCAGTGCGTACTCTTCAGTCCTCTAGCCTCCACTTGCTTGAGGTCCCACATTTTAAGCTAAGCACCATTGGTAATAGACCATTCTGTGTCGCGGGTCCAAAGCTGTGGAATGGTCTTCCTCATGAACTGCAAGCTTGTTCATCTGTTGATGGTTTTAAATCCCGAGTCAAAACTTTTTAAACTAGCATATGGTTGATTCTATGTGTTTGTGTTAAGGTTTTGTATGTGTCTATGTATGTTTGTTCATGTTCTTACTTTTTTATCTACCTTCTTTTTTTCTTTTATTATTTATTGTACAGTGTCTTTGGGTTTCTTGAAAAGGGCTTTTAAATAAAAATGTATTATTATTATTATTATTATTATTATTATTAAACTACATGCTTTTCATGGTCGGGTGATTATATGAGCCGTCCGAGTTTTTCTGCTTCAATAGTTTGGAATCTCTGAAATGACTTTAAGAGACAAAATAACAGGTTTATTACTCAAACAATGATAATGTGATTACGAATGACAGCCCTGCTGCCCTTCAGCTCTCTGACCGTCAGCTTCCACTAACAGGTGTGAACGTCTACACACAGTCACATTCACAGCCTTCAATCTGGACGAATTCACTGATACTGTTTAGTACATTTCCCCCATTTAAAACACTAACAACAACAGCAGTTTATCCAGTTTAGATCTTAGACCCTCTGGCGTGAGCGAGTTCAGAGTCAGGCTGTGTTCTGTGATGAACTGACAGAACACCGTCTCTGATGCTGTGGTACTGTCTGTACGATGAGGTCGAGGAGTCGATGTGTTGTGGTGTTTACTGCTATTAAGAAGACACAGTTCACTGCACAAACTGTTGGGTTTTATTTTAGGATGAATTCTAATCAAGTAGAAACACCTGATTTTACTTCTTTAACCTCCCTGGAATGATTCTCTACAGCTCTGCTCAGCTCTACATGCTGAACTGGATTATTCCAGACTACTTCATCCACCATCTGCTCAGCTCTAACAGCTCTGTTCAGTCCTGTGGGGGCTCTGATGTGTAGGAATAAAGGTACGCAGCTCTGTACAAACACTGGGAGCTTTTCTTTTAGCTCCAATTCAGAGAAAAACAACATTAAACAGAATCTATTCAAACGTTACTGAGCTAAAAGCAGCAGCTCCTCGATTCAGCTGTTCACTTCTTTACAGACACAGACAAGAAACGTCTATCAGTGTTTAATCATTTAAACACAGAGCTGAATTCAGTTAAACCTGCTCTACAAACTTTCCTTCAATCATAATCACAAACTGTCATTAGTCATATATAACTCAACACAGCTGTACAGATGTTCCACATAAAGACCATCAAGATGAATAAGACTGGCGTGTGTTCTGTTTCTCTCTCATAGGTGATTAATGAAGACATGAAACTATGAACTGTTAGCACATATTATTATTATTATTATTATTATTATTATTATTAATATTATTATTGGTTTAATCTGTTTGTTGTCCTTGCTGTGCTGTTTATATGGGAGGTTTCCACTGAACTCTGTATTACTTTTTATCTGAATCCAGACATTTCTAGCTTACAGCTCCACAAAATAGAGTTATAACAGGCTTCCACCACCAGACAACGCCAAACATTAACATCTAGAGATTCTTATATTTACTCTTAGAAAAGATTCTACTTCAAGGATTCTTTTAAGGCTGGTGGAGGTGGGGTAATGGTTTATAGACACAGTTGTATATAGCGTGTATATAGGTTGTGTATAGCGTAGCAGGTAACATCTCTGCCTTCCACACTGCAGGCTGGGATTCAATCCCCACCTGGGTAAACACCCTGCACTATACCAATAAGAGTCCTTGGGCAAGACTCCCAACACTGCCTTCACCTACTTGCGTAGGTCTGTAAGTCTGTAAGTCGCTCCAGATAAAAGTGTCTGCCAAATGCCGTAAACATAAACAATTCATGCATCTTCTCATGACTACTTCCAGTGTGATAATGCACCTTGGCATCAGGTCATCTTGAACTGGATCCACTGAACATAAGAATAAGTTCAGTGAACTTTAATGACCTTCACAGTCCCCAGATCTGAATCCAGCAGAGCGCCGTTCAGACGTGGTAGAACAGGAGATTCACAGCAATGTTCAGCTGACGAGTCTGCAACACTTACATGATGCAAACATGTTATTTCAGCAAAGGGAGGCTGCACAAAGAATTAAACGAAGAGGTGCCGATGACTGTGACACACAGATTAGAGAGAAATCTGTATTTCCTGATACGATTGATTTTGTTTTTTATTTCAATAAAAGTTATAAGTCTGCTATTTAAAAAGAAAAACTAAAAGGATCAGAAATGAAGAAGTCTTTACAGTCTGTTTTGCTCTGGTTTATGAAGGGGGGCCAATATTTGAGGAGGGCACGGTACGGAGGAGCCTGCAGAGAAAGTTCTACTGTGTATAAATCCTCAGGAAAACTGCACTGACATCAAAACACTTGATGGAGCTTTGAGAAGTTCAGTAGATCTGTTTATTTCTTTTGTAGAGCTTAATTTGACATTTAATACAGCTTCATTGAAACTTGAGCGTTTCATGCTTTAAACAGACTGAAATAAAAACAGACAACATGAACACAGAGCTCATGCTAACACACACATTTCCTCGATTTGTTTATTGTTTCCAACTGAACTTAAAAGTCAGCTCAAGCTTATTGATTAAACACTTAGATTTGAGAGTTTAGATGTTTAAAATGTTATTTTAATAGGATTTGGAGTAAAATTATAATAAATTTAAGCATTTACACGAATCAAAAAGATGCAGAGCTTCATATTCATATAAAAGACTGAGATTCCCACATCAAGTTCATCAAACTGAAGCTGATATTTTGAGCTTCATGATCATTTCAGTTCATTAAAAGGAGATCTGTGATAAACAGTGTTATAACACTGTTCAACTGACTTACTGAGTTCTCCAAAATGAGTGAATCAAAAATCGTCTATTAATTTATTAGCTTGTTAATTAATTCATTAATTACATAATGTTATAAAGAGTTTAAAACTATTTATGCTCTGAAATGTTTCAAATGACAGATTTGTTTCTGACAAAAATATTTTATTAAAGAAGTTCACCTGATTTCTGAAGTTTAACAGGTGTGATGATCAGCGGTGCTGAGTTTTTACCTCCTTCATTGAGGGAGGGACTAAAGTATGGATAGAGTTTCTCAGTGAAAGACTGACCAGTGAAAGAGTAAATATGAGACCTGGACTCAACATCATAGAAGGAGACCAGACCCTCCTCATAATCCACAAACACCCCCACCTTCTGAGGAGTCTGTTTCAGGGAGAGGGGGACAGTAGGAAAATCCAGAGCCTCATATTCAGTCTCATTTCTTAGACACACAGTCCAGTATCCATCCTCAGGACAGGCAATAATCTGTCCCTTCCTGCTACTGGACTCTGTGGTCACTCCTAAATCCCACTCAGTCTTCCCACTGACCTGAACCTCATAGTAAAATCTCCCTGAGGAGAACCCCTCCTGTCCCAGCACATTGACACAATAATCAAACCTCTCTGGTTTATCAGGGAGATTCTGTCGTTTGTCTCCATCTCTCACTTGTTTCCCGTCATCAGACAGGATGAGTTGAGGATGAGCTGAATCAGGATCCAGAGTCACGTCCACTGAGAGAGAAACACACAGTTTAACCCATTTTAACACTAACCATACTCACACTAATGCAGACTCATATATTTTACTCAATAATATTATGTATCAGTGAGAATCCACACACCTGCATATTGTTGAATTCTCTTCATTTCTGTGTTAGAAGAATAAAGGATGACATCATTTGTTATTAGAATCTATATTGAGCTAAATTAAATGCCTCATTAGTATCGACTACAAACCAGCATTTCATATTAACACTAAGTGTCAGTGCAGTGATGTCATGGATGGGAATTTTAAAAGATTAAACATCTAATAATTAAATATTTAAATGCCGGATTTACACAAACATTCATTTCTGGTATTTGTATCTTGATGAAGTCCTGAATTTTTCTTCCTACCAATATTTTTTTTCTGCTGAACATCAAAATGTTTTAATAACCTGTAAAGACTTACTGATCTCAGGAATCTTCTCCATCTCCTTACTGAGCTCTTCCTGAAGCTGAGTCAGAGCTCTCCTCAGAGGCTCCACCCTCAGATGAGAGTTAATCCTGACCTCAGTCCAGTTCTTGGTGGGTGGAGGGCTGCAGAGGGACGGGTAAACCTACAGTCCAGCAGGAGAGAGGAGAAACCCCTCAGCATGGGTAGCGCTGTCCTGTGATGGACTGCATTACTATGGAGAAACAGAGGGACTCTGACCTGTAGGAGGTGGAGGTGGTCCTCAGTGTGGGAGAGCTGCTCCAGCTCAGTGTCTCTCCTCTTTAGCTCAGTGATTTCCTGCTCCAGCTCTTTAATGAACTCTTCAGCCTGCTTCTCTGCTGCTTTCTGCTTCTCCTCCATCACCTCAAGCAGCTCTGCTTGGCTTCTCTCAATGCAGCGCAGCAGAGCTCTGAAGACCTCCACACTGTCTGCTTTCTCCTTCTCTGTGCTTTTCTAACAGGAGACAGTAATGACATTGTTAATAAAGCAGCTTTCGTACATTAAATGTATTCAATTTACTTTACATTATATGAATCCGCCTAAAACAGTAATAGAGAACAATATGAACATAAACACTTACAGAAAGAGATAAATGAGAGTAAAACTGGGATTTTTAATATAAAAGTAATTACTGAAATTAAAACATGGCAGTAAAAGAAAAGAAAGAAAACAGAACCATTAGTTGACTTCTAAGTATTCAAGCATTCAAAAGGACAAACACTGATTCTGTAGAGTGTTTGAGAGACGTTTCTGTCATGATAGGTTTTGGTTTTGTGTTTCCTGGCATTTATTCACTGAGTTTAATTTGATTAAGGACTCTTATTGAAGTTGGGCAGAGCTAGGAACCCCCCGGAGGGTGTATGTGTGGGCCGAGGGGGAAAGAGGCAGATGTGAGCTGATGCAGAGAACGAAATGTTAGGCAGACGAAAGCTTCACTGATGTCTGGCGTAGCTGAGGCCACCAACAGCTGGAAAGTAAAGCACCATGACTGGTGAGTCTGTTTTAACAGCAGTGAACACTACAATACTCTGTGATTATCACCAGTGGTGGACAGTAATGAAACAAATGTAATTAGTTTCTGTACTTTAGTATTTTTGGTGTATCTGTACTGAAGTTTCTCCATTCTGGGCGACTTTTTCCTTTCACTCCACTACATTTCAGAGTCTAATATCCGACTTTTTCCTCCTACATTTTGAGAAATCTGTCGTTCCTTTTGGTTTCTGTGTGTATAAAAACGTAACATGTCAAAACGAAAGAAGCGCAAAGCCAGAGCATCAATCAGGGCCCAGTGGTCACTTTGTTTAGAGCTGGTTTTGACCTGTTGTTGTTTACACAGCAGCGTAAAACTTTGGGAGAGTCTGTTCAACATAAATGATGAACTAACCTAACTTTGTGTAAATAGAGCACAATATAGAAATATGTCCAAATATGCAGTCGAGACTGACGCAGCTTTTTTCTGAATTTCTACAAACACCATTTCATTTTATAGTAAATTAGTTTGGGCTGGTTTATGTTTATGAACAGAGGCCTACAAATCAACATAGTAAAGGAGCTCATCTGTGATCCTGTTTAAGCTCATATTTAAGACCTGATATAAATTCAGCTCAGACTCACTTTATTGAGCTCTACAGACTGTTTGATGTCCTCAATCTTCTTCAGTCGGTCCTGGATCATCTGCTGAACTTCAGCCTGGGTCTTTCCCAGCTGAGTCTATAAAAAAGGACAAAATATAACAAAACCACTCATTCATTTAAACCCAATCACAAGAGAACAGAGGGAACATTTCTCTAAATGTTCCTCACCTTCTGCTCTCCACTCTCCTCCTCTATAGGAACAGTGCTGTGAGTCTTGTGGTCTGTCTCAGTGCAGAACTGACACACACACGTCTGGTCGTGTCTACAGAACAGCTCCAGGGGTCTCTTATGTTTCTGGCAGATATAGTTTTCCAGGTTCTCCACAGGGTCCATCAGCTTGTGCTTCCTCAATACAGTGACTCTCTGATGAGGATCCAGATGAGTCTTGCAGTAAGAGGCCATACAGGTCAGGCAGGACTTCAGAGCTGCACTTCTCTTTTCACAGTAGTCACAGAGCACCTGAGATTTGGCAGGTTCCTCTGGAGCTTTGCTGGATTTGACCTGAACTGACTTCTTGAACTGAGCTGCCAGTCCAGAGATGAAGGTGTTCACAGACAGTTCAGGTCTTGTTGGAAATTCTGTCTTACAGACTGGACACTGGCAGCGTGAACTGCTGTCCCAGCACTCTTTGAGACAGACCCTGCAGAAGTTGTGTCCACATGGAGTAGAGACTGGATCAGTGAACACATCCAGACAGATGGAGCACTGGAGCTGATCTTCAGACAGGAGACTGCTGGAGGAAGCCATGACTGACAGAGGAGATGACAATTCATGACAATTCTTAGTGGTTTAATAAACACTACTGTGTATTTCTTTTAACTGGATGTCGTCAGAAAAAGACTTGTTCTCATGAAATGTGGATCTTCAATCAGTCACATTCATCTGACTGATGAGCTTCACGTTCTACCCGTCAATCATGAATCTGTAGCTGAACAAACGATCACAGCTTCTGCTGTAAAACACGGACCAAACTGACAAACCCTGACCGACAGTGACGGACAGAAATGATCTGAACAGCTGGATGTGTTTTCAGTAACAGACAGTAAGAAACTTAGACTCATTACCACTTTCACTTTCTCTCCTTTGGTCTGCTTTTCTGCTTCTTCACAGTTTATCTGTAGAGTTTCACTGAGTTTCCTGGCTGGAGAAGCTTCAGACTGGAACCTGTGTCCTGCTGG